>NW_016107677.1:422355-475911 GCF_001604975.1 Cebus imitator | reverse complement strand
AAAAAAAAAAAAAAAAGGATATATGAATATATAAAGTGGAAATGTAATTATTTTAGCTTAATTTTAGTTTTAAGCTATTTTTATCTAAAGCACATAACAGTCATGAAAATAACTAATCCAGTACATTGGAGAACATATATGGTCAATAGAGAAGCAAAGGATCTTATTTGCGTTATCAATAGAGAAGCAAATAATCTTGTTTGTATTATTGGGATAACCACATATTGCCTATATTGACTATGCCTACATGTATCTTTAAATCAATATTGATAATTCAATGTAATTAAAACCAGTGTTTTTCTTTTTTTTTATTTTAACTTGTAAATATAAATGATAGGTTGAAGATATTTAGGGTACTGAATAAAATGATTGGTCATAAGTTTTTATAGAACTTCATGTAACACAAGGAGTTGAGTTTAAAAATACTTTGGAGGCATCTGCTCTTTGAAAAACTGAGTTCATTGGATAATTTGATAATTTTTCTTCTAAAAATCACCTCTAGTAGATGCCACAGAATGGATAACATTATGCAAATCATGAAGCTATTTCAGAAACATCCTTGTGAATTTTTTTTTGTTGTTTTTTGTTTTATTTTGGTCTGTCAAAAATTTGAATGCAAAAAAAAAAGAGAAATGTTCTGTAGAAAAAGATATTTTAAACTTTGACTGTTTTACTATTGAGTGGAAAATAGGTGAAACCACATGGACATGTTATAAAACTCTGAATTCCCTCAGGATTAAGGATAAAAAGCCTTTAAAATAAAATCTGAACTACCTGTTTTTTAAATTTTATTATGAAAATGTTTAATGCACATCTATATCTGGTAGCATGCTGATTAATTAAGCTTACATGATCCTGTATCTTATCTATAATAATATTTTTACCTGGGAAGAGGTCAATTTAGTTGCAGGATATCCACCTTTGCCAGGTGAACTTTTGTTACTTCCTGTCTTCATTGAGAATGAAAATTATCCACATGAGAAACACTCAGAAATTGAAAACTTGGGTTTGTACTTCTTCTCTAATTGCATAAAACATCTTTCATGCTTGCAGATATTTTTACATCTGAGGCAGTCTGTAGTTCTGCTTGCCAACCCAAAACTTGTTTCACAAATTTTTCAGCAGCTGGTATGATAATAAGCCAGTTTTTATGTAAATCAGTAATCTTCCTAATCAATTTTTAACCACAAAATTTAAATTTAAAAAATTTTTGAGTAAATAATTTTTTTAAAAAAATATAGTAAGCATTGTCCAATCTATTTAGCTTGATTCCAATTATATTGCCTCTGATTTTAAGAAATATTTCTATGAAGTTGAAGAAAGTTTTCTGATAGAACTATAATTTTTAAAGGTGTTAACTTTTAGGTTAATTTTCCTTTTCCTTTTAGCTAATGTTTTTATAAAATGATACCTTTTTACTAATTCAAATATAATGAAGTTGGCATAGTTTTGCAGTACCACTTTAAATGCAATATGTTCACATCAATCATTTCTTTAGAAAGAAAAAGTGTGACAAAATAAAAATGCCATTTTTGATGCTGATGGAAACCATTTCTTTAAATTGGGCCAAGTTTTTTTCAAATCACAAACTTAGCACTGTTAAATCTATCCAGCTATTTACAGAGTACAAATTGTCATATTCCATGTAATCACCATTGAAGGTAGAATATAATACTTATTACTGAGTTTTTTTTGTATTGTGATAAATTTATGTGTATAAAGACCTACTTTTCCAATATTATGTCCTAGAATATAGTAGCATTCACAAGAATACAGAGAAAAATGACCCAACCTTTGTCACAAAACAAAGAATAAAGTTAGTTTATTCTTATATTTATTTTTTATCTTATTGGTATATATTTTTCTTGGCTAGGCAGTTTTCTTGGCTGGGCGCGGTGGCTGACACCTGTAGTTCCAGGACTTTGGGAGGCCAAGGAAGGTGGATCTCCTGAGGTCAGGAGTTCGAGACCAGCCTGGCCAACATGGTGAAACCCCATCTCTACTAAAAATACAAAAATTAGCTGGGTGTGAGGGCACAAGCCTGTAATCCCAGCTCCTCGGGGAGTTGAGACAGGAAAATTGCTTTAACTCTGGAGGCAGAAGTTGTAGTGAGCAGAGATCGTGCCACTGCATTCCAATCTAGCCCATAGAGTGAGACTCTGCCTCAACAAAAATAAATAAATAAATACATAAATAAATAAATTGTCACATTTGGCCATATCTTTGAATTCAGTTATTTTTACAGTAATCAGGAATAATTTTTGAATTTAAAAATTCAAAGATCAGGAAGACCTACCTAAGATTCAGCATCATGGACACTTCAATTATGCATAATGCATATTAACATTTTATTTTCATCAATTTAAACATTGAAAGAAATCCTTAATACTGAAAGATGAAATTTTTAATAAAACAGCATTAATTTGGCTGACTTTTTTAACATCTACATATAGATTTTGTAGACGTGAATGTGCTAGTAATACATAGATTGCTGCAGAGCAGAGTGTGTTAAAGTTGAAAACAAAACCATATGATTATTTTATTATTGACGCTATCATTTGTTTTTTCTTTTGTTCCCAGATTCAAGGTCAACTTCCTGTCCAAATGTTTCTTTCTCAGCTTTCCAAATTCTATGTTTAGACAAGTGCCTAGTACAAACTAGATTTTCCCACACATATTCATTGAATAAATAAATAAGAATAATAATGATTTCTTTCCTTATTATTCATGTACTAACAATGCACTATTTAAGATAGATTATGGTGACCTCCTTTTTGATCAAAACCCTGTTGCCTGATTACTCCTTTAATTTCTAGGACACTGTATTATCCTGTTAGTAATTATTTTTCTCTATTTTTTTCTCCTAATACTACAGAAACCAAATAGAACCCCAACAGAGGCAGATGACCATCAGAATGAAGTTATTTAGCCTAGATATGATGGCTCATATCTGCAATCCCAGCACTTTGGAAGGTTGAGGTGGGCAGATCACCTGTGGTCAGAAGTTCAAGACTAGCCTGGCCAATGTAGTGACACCCCACCTCTACTAAAAATACAAAAATTGTCCAGACATGGTGGCCTGTATTCCCAGTTACTTGGAGGCTGAGGCAGGAGAATTGCGTGAACCCAGGAGGTGGAGGTTGCAGTAAGCTGAGATTGTGCCACTGCACTCTAGCCTGGGCAACAGAGCAAGACTCTGTCAACAAACAAACTAACAGAATGAAAAAGTCACTCAAAGTTCTTTTATATTATCTTTGTTGTTTCTATTCTGTGCTTTCTCTCAGAATTTTTTTTTTTTTTTTTTTTTTTGAGACGGAGTTTCGCTCTTGTTGCCCAGGCTGGAGTGCAATGGCGCGATCTCGGCTCACTGCAACCTCTGCCTCCTGGGTTCAGGCAATTCTCCTGCCTCAGCCTCCTGAGTAGCTGGGACTACAGGCATGCGCCACCATGCCCAGCTAATTTTTTGTATTTTTAGTAGAGACGGGGTTTCACCATGTTGACCAGGACGGTCTTGATCTCTTGACCTTGTGATCTACCCGCCTCGGCCTCCCAAAGTGCTGGGATTACAGGCTTGAGCCACCGCGCCCGGCCAGAATTTTTCTTTTCTTTTTTTATAGTTCCTTTCTTCCTTCCATGACTTATTTCTTAAGATATCAATCACATAAGTGCACTGTTTTGTACTTATGTTCTCTCACCCTTAATGTAGATCTTTGTTTCTCTAAATATCCGGGCCTGACACTTGATCTAGTATCATATCTAGTGACACTTCATCTAGTTCTCTCATGGACTGTCTACCTGGAGGTCCAATTTTGATCTCATGTATGTTACCTGGAAGGTAGCATAGTGTAGGTGAAAAGGTATTTAGGGTGTTTTTCTCAAATTATTCTTTAACTAGCCATGTGACAATAAACAAATTATTTGACCGCTCTGGCCTGAAGAGTTCTTTTCTGATACAATGTAGAATTTGTTGTATATAACTGTTAAGCTTCCTAAAACCTTTCAGTTGGATCTATAGTGTCTTTCTTCAAAAATGGTTCGCTATCTGATAATTTTATTGCTATCATTGATGCCCCAATATTTTACTATTCACCTTGAATATTTGGAATTTTTATCACTTTTCCTTTACCTTTTACCCCCCTTTTTCTGTTACACCACTGAAAAATAAGTCGTGTTTTAAAAAACAAGTAGCTTTTTCTTAGTTGGAGAAGGAAAGAAAGCGTAATAGCTTATACAAAGGCAAGAAAAAGTAAGGCACATGGTAAATACTTTATCATATTTAATTTTTTTGAATTTGACATTATATTTTTTTTTTGGCTTTATATATTCATTTTGTTTGTTTTTATGTAGTGGAAACTTTCTTTTTTTCCATTGTGGATTCTTTAGGTCTTCCCAACAAGGTGCAAAATTTTAGCATTGAATGAGCAAAGTGAAACAAATTCATAATATATACACAAGGAAGCTTGTACATATGATGTTCATGGAAAAAATGAAATTAAAAGATAAAATAAAAACAAAAACAATTTTTTTCAGCATAAGTTTTATCATGTTTAAGACAAGACACTTTGTAAGCAGTAATACTAGCCCTTTAAGTATATATACTTAAGTATATATACTTAAAGGGCTAGTAGGTGCTATTATCTCCATTTTACAGAGGAGAAAGCTGAAACACAAAACTTTTAAGTGAGCTTCCAAAGCTATACAGATAGTATATGGCAGAGCTGAGCTTCAAACCCAACAAAAGAGGCTTCTATGTCCATGCTCTTAAGCAGTGTTGTCTGCCTGTCAAATTTGTATAGTATCGAAGTATATATATTAAGTATATGTACTTAAAGGGCTAGTATTACTACTACATTTTAAACATCTTGTCTTTCCTTTAAGTCCATTCCGAAAGAACTGACGATCCTGGGAATCTAACAACGCCAATGTAGTTTTTTTCACATTAATTGAAGAAAAATGAGTGCCATTTACAAATTTTTTAAGATTAGAAACAAAAAGAAGTCAGAAGGAGCCAAATCCAAATGGAAAGATGGATGCCTAATAATTTTCCATTAGGACACTTGCAAAATTGCCCTTGTTTGATGAGAGTAATGAGAGGAGAATTGTGATGGTGGAGAAAGGCTCTCTGGTAAAGGTTTCTCAAGTGTTTTTCTGCTAAAGTTTTGGTTAACTTTCTCAAAACCTTCATAAAAAGCAGATGTTATTTATTCCCTGGCCCATCAGAAAGTCAACAAGCAAAATGCCTTGAACATCCCAGAAGGCTGTTGTCATGACATTTGCTTTTGACTGGCATGGTAGCCATTGCTTTGATTGTGCTTTGTCTTCAGGATCCTACTGGTAAAGCCATGTTCTATTTTCTGTTGCAATGCTTTGAAGAAATGCTTCAGGATTTTGCTTTCATTTGTTTAAAGTTCCCATGGAAAACTGTGCTTTTATTTGCAACTGATGTGGGTATAATGGTTTTGGCACTCACCAAGTGAAAAGCTTGTTCAATTGTATAAGCTAAACCAATGGAGATGTCTGCAGTGCTGGCTATTGATTCTGCTGTGAATCCTCAATCTTCTTCAATCAGGGCATAAAAAAGCGAAAAAAAATTTTTTTCCTTCAAAATTACTGTTGATGATCTGCCACCATAGGATTCATTTTCAACATCTTGTCTCTACTTAAGATGAGTTGTCCATTTGTAAATAGCTGATTTCTTTAGGGCATTGTCTGCATATATTTTTCACAAAGCATCAATGACTTCATCATTCTCCCACCCAAGTTCCACCATGAATTTGATTGTTCTTGCTTCAATTTCAGCAGAGTTCACATTGCTCTGATAGGTGTTCTTTTTTTTTCTTTTTTCTTGTTTTTTTTCCAAGACAGGGTCTTGCTCTGTCGCCCAGGTTGGAGTGCAGTGGCCCGAACATGGCTCACTGCAGCCTTGGACTTCTGGGCTCAAATGATTCTCCTGCCTCAGCTTCCCAAGCATCTGAAACCACAGGCACACATTGCCAAACTCCAGATATTTTTTAAAAAATTTTGTAGAGACTGGGTCTTGCCATGTTGGCCAGGCTGGTCTCAAACTCCTGGGCTCAGGTGATCCTCCCACCTTGGCCTCCCAAAGTGCTGGGATTTCAGATGTGAGTCATCGTGCCTGGCCTGGGGTTCTTTCCAAACTTATATTTTATCCTTTTGAGTACCTGACACTATATATTGTTCAGGCATGTTATCAAAAGATAGCATAAGTTTCTTTTGGTCAAAAAAATTGAAATTCATGTATAGTTTTTTCATAATACACATTTTCAATGAACTTTTTAAGACCCGTTTAGATTTTAGCCACTTTTATAAATGCTTTACATAACTTTTAATGCTTATAACTATCTTGTAAGGTAGATGCTATTATCTCCATTTTACAGAGGAGAAAGCTAAAACACAAAACTTTTAAGTGAGTTTCCAAAGCTATACAGATAGTATATGGCAGAGCTGAGCTTCAAAGCCAACAAAAGAGGCTTCTATGTCCATGCTCTTAAGCAGTGTTGTCTGCCTGTCAAATTTGTATAGTATCAAGATTAGCAAGACTAACATGCCTGCAAAGAGCAGCCAAAAGTCCAAATAAAAATGTCTAGCTGTGTTCGGGAGGTTCATAGGTAGAAATGGTAGCTCCATAAACTTTAATGTTTTTCTTGATACTTGACTGTGACCCCTAAGGACCTTTCTTTAATCAGAATAAAGTCAACATCCAACATCCAAGGGCTTATCTGGCATGTAGTATACAGATAAAAAAAAAAAATCTCTTCAGAGGCAATATTTTGGCCAAGTAGGTTTTCAAGCAGGAAATCCTTGCCAGAAGCAATATTTTAGACATGTGGATCCATTTTTGAGGTTGGAAAAGAATTCAGTCCAGGCACTATGGGCATAAGAAACAGACCAATCTCTAGAAACATAGATTAGACCTTTCTAACATGATGATATTAAGGATGGATTCTAGCATGCACTTTGGAAAAGTTATTCAGAATCCTAGTTTTAAAGCTTCCCACTTCTCTGCAAAAGATTTTTTAGAAAAACAGAGGCTAGGCTGATACCTAGCAAGCCTGTAGGACCTATGGCTTAATGATATTTACTTTCTACAGCAAGACTTAACAGAAATGGGATGACTAATAAATTGCTTTATTTCATTATTGATGACTCAGGGACCAGATGAGGCTGTGCCTACAAATAAAAGTTCCTTAAAAGATGTTACCAAGCAAGATCAGAATTGTTAAGGATGGAGAAGTATTTGGGGAACAGCTAGGTAGGAATTTGTATAGGTATGAAATTCAAGAGAGGTAATTCTAGGTTGCAGAAAATATTTTAGATTACCTAAGTGCTTGTGTTGTGTTAGATTACTCTTCCCAAATATTCAGTTATTTTCCCTAACACTATGGGAGAAATATACTTCTCTACCTCATTATGAGGAGCTTGGCCAAGTGACTTGCTTTGGCCAGTAAAATATTAGCAGTTCCTATAGTGTCCCAGAACTAACCTGGCCGTAAGAGTTATCACGTTTTTGTTGACCCTTTTTACATTCCTGCCTTTTTCCATGAGAAGAATTTGCCTTGACACTGCTGATTTAATACGGATGAGGAACTTGTGAAGCAGTTCTGAATAAAGTTTAGAAGCAATAGATCCAGGCCAGTCTAGACAATGTACTGTCCAACAAACACATAGATATGTGACAAATATAATACTTGTAGTTTTAAGATTTGGAGCTTGGGAATGATTTGTTTTGCAGCATTATTGTGGCAATAGCTGATTTTCTCTGTGCTCCTCACTTTTTTCTCAAATTAGAACTATTTTTCAATTGAATGTCCAGGGTGACTCCTATATACTCCTGCATGCTATATTATTTAACATTGTGACTTTTATTATAACTTTCCTAAACAGAAGTTTAGAGAGCTAAGCACACAGGTAAAAAGGGTCCGTTAAATGGTGGTCTCCACATTCTCAAATAGAGGAAGAATCTAGATAATGAAAAAAGCAGAATTTAGTTTAATATAAAAATTGACATAGCTGGGTGGAAAATATAATACTCAAGTATTTCTCACAAGATAATATGACAATTAGACTCAAGATAGGGCGTCTTAAAATAATCAAAGAGAAAATTGTTAGTAGAACTTTTATCAGACTGTAGATTCACTACTGACTCACTCTGAATTCTCAGGTGTTACACAAATCCCCAAATCCTTTCTAGGCAGAAAACTAAAGTAACATATTAACTATGATTGTATACTGCTTTTCCTTGAAATATGATGTTATATATCTCCCTCTATTTCTTAGTTTTGCATATTGGTTTAGTCTAAGTCCAAAAAGGCACCAGTACTAATACATTAATAAATTTTAAAAGCCCTGAAATCCTATACACACACACACACACACACACACACACACACACACACACACACATATATATATAATGATTTGTTTTTTATTTATTTATTTTTTTTTTTTTTGAGACGGAGTTTTCACTCATGTTACCCAGGCTGGAGTGCAATGGCGCGATCTTGGCTCACCGCAACCTCCGCCTCCTGGGTTCAGGCAATTCTCCTGCCTCAGCCTCCTGAGTAGCTGGGATTACAGGCACGCACCACCATGCCCAGCTAATGTTTTGTATTTTTAGTAGAGACGGGGTTTCACCATGTTGACCAGGATGGTCTCGATCTCTTGACCTCGTGATCCACCCGCCTCGGCCTCCCAAAGTGCTGGGATTACAGACTTGAGCCACCGCGCCCGGCTATAATGATTTATTTATTCAGAGATACAATCTTGCTCTGGTGCCCAGGCTGGAGTGCAGTGGCATGATCTCAGCTCACTGTAGCCCTTACCTCCTGGGCTCAAGTGATCCTCCTGCCTCAGGCCCCCAAAATAGCTAGGACTACAGGCACGCATGACCAGACCTGGCTAATTTTTATATATAGTAGAGATGTGGTTTTGCCACGTTGCTAAAACTGGTCTCCAACTCCTGGGCTCATGTGAACCACCTGTCTTGGCCTCTCAAAGTGCTGGAATTACAGGCGTAAGCCACCGCAGTTGGTGTGAAATCCAATTTAAAATCTCTGCACATTGTTATTTTCAAAGGAAATATGGTCTTCTTTGCTGCATTTCTTTCCTACAGCAAACAAAACTATTCTAACAAATTATTTGACAGATCCTTATAACTGTAATCGGACTATGGCATATCAACTTAGAATTAAAAGAGCCCTGTGTTTATTGAAGAACTGTTTAAACAAGTTTTATTTTCTTATGTAAAACCTGGAAACAAACTCTTAGAATTAGAAGCACTTTTGTGAGGTACTTTGTGTTATAGCAGAACTACTGTGTTTCCTAAGAAGTGTGTCTTTAAAAAGACTTTCTGCTTCCAGCTTTCTGGTTCTAACTTGACTATGTTTTAAGTCTCCTATTTTGGTTAAGGCAATATTACCTTCCCAACTCTTCTGATTTAGGATAAAAACAGACCCTTATTTTCTTTTAGAAAGCCTAGTCTAATTAACCCCCAAATCCCTTAGATTTCACCTTTTCAGTGTTTCTCAGAGATGTTCTTTCCTTTCCTGAGATTGTACTGTCCCAGAACACTTGCACCTCTTCTTAAACAACTAGAGATACTGCTATAGTGCTTATGTGTGCTTAGCAGTTTGGAAATGTTTTCTATTAAGAATGAGTGGGCCAGGTGTGATGGCTCACACATGTAATCCCAGCACTTTGGGAGCCCGAGGTGGGCGGATCATGAGGTCAGGAGATGGAGACCATCCTGGCTAACACAGTGAAAATTTGTCTCTACTAAAAATACAAAAAACTAACCGGGCATGGTGGTGCACACCTGTAGTCCCAGCTACTCAGGAGGCTGAGGCAAGAGAATCGCTTGAACCCAGAGATTGTGACACTGAGCTCCAGCCTGGGAGACAGAGTGAGACTCTGTCTCAAAAAAAAAAAAAAAAGAATGAGTGAATAAATGGTTACTCCTTCTCCCCCAAAACGCTATGGATTGCTGACTTTTTTGTGGCATTAAGTCCCAAATCGTTAGCATTGTGATCAAGCAAATCTCTAGGACATGATTTAATTACCTTTGCAATCTCATCTCTCCCTATACAGAAAAACATACCTCATTTCCTCTTATGGGTGAAATGTACTCTTCCAAGTCTGTGCTTTTTTGGGTAATATTCCCTTGATCTGAAATATCTTTCTCTGAATTTCCTGCCTGAAAAAAATCCTATTTTTCTGTAAAGCCCCTCTCAACTCCATAGCTTAGTCATTACCAGCACAAACTTGGAAGCTAAACCCGTTTTTGAAAAGTTTCATCAGTTTCCTTTAAAGCTAAATACTATAACTACTGTATGGCACAAGAATTCTACTCCAAGGAATTTACCTAAAAGACGTGAAGAAAAAGTACAGAAAAAGAAGTATGCAAGAATATTTGTAGCAAATATATTCAAAACATTCCACCCTGAAAATACTACAGGTATCTATCAGTAAAAGTATGAATAATCATTGTATATTTGGATTCATCTGAAAGAATTCTACTCAGCAATAAAAAGAAACTTGAACAACATGGATGAATCAAAAAGTATTATGCTTAGTGAAAGTAGCATTAATAAAAAAACACTATAATTTTATTTACATAAAGCTTTGGAGAAGTAAAAATGTATGTATGTTGGAAAAATATATGAAAAGTAGTTGCCTCTGGGGAATGGTGTAGGTGTTGACTGGGAAAAGGAAAGAACAAATTTTCTCCAGTGAGGGCAATGTTTTGTATCTTGACAAGTAGTTGGGTTACACAGTTGTGTCAAGACTCTAAATGATATACTTTAAGGCTTGTTAACTTTGTCTTATGTAAATGTTGTCTCCAAAGAAAAATAAATGACCAGAAACATATTGAATTCCAGTGAATATATGCTGAAGTATTGAGAGAGGACATGCATTGATGTTTAAAATTTATTTGGAAATGCTTCAATAAAATATGATGGATTGATGATTAGGTAGAATGATGAAAAGATGGACTGATGAATATAGGAAACTACTTCTTTACACTCAATACCCACCAAAGGTGTAAGTTTTCCACACCAGCCAATGCTCCAATTTTCTGTGGATTCCAATTGGGTATCCTACAATTAATTCAATTCTGACACTGACTATCCCAAGAGAGTGCAGACCCCACCGTTTGTGGACTAAGTCCCATAAGACTTGCTCCCACTTCAGATACCAGTCACAAGTATTTAGTGCCCAGGGTACTCACTTCAATATGGCTTGGCTACAAATTGGGACTTCCTACAACCTCTTTCTCATGTTTGAGAATTTGCTATAATAGCCGACAAAACTCAGGGAAACATTTTATGTTTACAGGCTCATTGTAAAGGATACTATAAAAGTTAAAAATGAACAGCCAGTGCCACCTATAGCTGGAATTAAGTGTTGTTGTCTTGGAGCTGTTGTACATTTAAGAATAAACTTTTATATATATATATATATATATATAGACAGCCAGATGAAGAGGTTCATACAGGGCGAGATCTAGAAGGGTTCCCAGCATGGAAACTTCTGTCCTCATGGAGTTGGGGAGTGCCACCTATGAGGCACATGGATGCATCCCCAACCTGGAAGCTCCTGAACTCCACAGTTTAGGGGTTTTATAGGGGTTTATTCACATAGGCTGGATCAATTATTAACTCAATCTCTAGCTCCTTTCCCTTTCCCAGAAAATAGAGGGTGGGGCTGAAAGTTCCAAGTTTCTAATTATGGCTTGGTCTTTCCGGTAACCAGCCCCCATTATGAAGCTATCAGCAGCTCACCAAGAGTTCCCACATTAGAACAAAAAATCCTTCTGCCACCCAGGAAATTAACAAGCAGTTGAGGAGCTCTTGGGGGCAGAGACCAAATACACATTCTTATTATGCCTCAATGTTTGATATACTATGTGTAGCAAAATGTTAGTGGTAGAATCTAAGTGGTGGGTTATCAGTATTTACTAGAAAATTCCTTAAACTTTTCTGTATGTTTGAAATTTTTAATAATAAGTATTGGGAAAAAATGTTAACCACTAGTTTCCAAAATCATATTCTTACTCAAATCTAGGATTACTCTCCTGGTTGCAAAATAATAGTTTCTCTAAGTCCTTCAAACTGCTAACATTTATTAGTTGGCATTTTATTGTAAGAAAATGCTTTTTTTTAATCCTCCCATAATTATTGATTTACTTTCTGTGAGCATGGTCTGATTTATTCTTATTCTACTTCCTGAATGATACTACTTTGATGTTATTATTAATTTCCAAGCTACCTGTTTTTGCTTTAGACATATCCCTATCCCATTTTAATCACTTTTGGCAAAGGATTTTTTCAAGCTCATCTTGTATTGTCTCTGTCCCAGATCTCGACACAGCCATTCCTTTCAGAAACTTTGATTCTTGTGAATCAAGAATAATATCCAGAGGACAAGATCTGACTGCTAGGTATGCTCATTGTTAGGTGTGGCTTTGACTTTAGGAACTTTCGGTAAAATTTTATGAATTTTATTTTAAAACAGATATATATTATGATTTATAAATATATTTTATTTTTAAATTTATATATTCCATATTCCAGCATAAAATTTATAAAATTTAACTGATTTTCCATTCAAATATACAGTTTAAACATATATATATTACTTATATATGTATGTATATATGTACACACATATATGTATATGTGTATATGTGTGTGTATATATATACATACATGTATATACAAGTAATATATACTTCCAACCAGACACACAGACATATACATATATGTATAAAATATACAGTTTAAGCATATATATATTTAAATATATATATATTTAAGCATATATACATTACTTAAATTATACATTTAAGTAATAAACTTATTCTTATCCCTGCAATTTTACTATAACAGTAGAGGGTTCTTCTTTACATTTTTTACATTCTTTGACTTCCAGCATTGCTTATTTGTAACACATATACACATATACATATATGTGTGTGTACACATATACATACATGTATATACAAGTAATATACACTTCCAACCTGACACACACACACACACATATACATATATGTATAAAATATATAGTTTAAGCATATATATATTACTTGTATATATATGTATGTATATATGTACACACAGGTATGTATATGTGTATATACACATATGTATATTTTATATGCATATGTATGTGTATACATATATATAAACATACACATACAAGTAATATATATATATGTATGTGTGTGTACATATATATATATACAAGTTATATATATATTTAAAGTACATACATATATTGTGTGTGTGTGTGTGTGTGTGTGTGTGTGTGTGTGTCAGGTTGGAGGTCTTTCAAGCTATCTATCTCCTGTATCCTTTTGAATGTTCTCATCTCTTTTTAATCACTTAAAGCTTAAATTATACATTTAAGTAATAAACTTATTCTTATCCCTGCAATTTTACTATAACAGTAAAGGGTTCTTCTTTACATTTTTTACCTTCTTTGACTTCCAGCATTGCTTATTTGTAACACTGTTCTCCACCAGTAAAATCTCTGCCTCCCAACAACTTCAGTGTATTTAGACATTATTCAAATCTGTATTGCATTATATGTGTATGATTCCAAAGAGACGTTTTGGGTAAGATGAATACAAGTAATTAAGTCTTCCTTGGCTCCTCACTGCAATGATCAAAGGGAATTTTAAAGAAGAAATTTCTGAATATAAACTGAAAACTAAAGAAAGATGTTAAAAAATAACTGTGAAGAATTCCAACCAGATACAGCAAATGATGACATAAAGAGGATTCTTTTTCTTCTTGAAAATGTTGTGTCACTTCAAAATAATAAAGACATACCTTTTCAGAACATCTTAAGTGCACTCCGATTTGTAGAGCAAGGGGTAAAATCTTCAATGAACTATGTGGCAGACATATCATTTATCTTTTTTTTATTTCCTGTAATGGAACTGTATAAATTTGAAAGCAGCTGGACTTCAAACCATAAGCCAATAAGCCAACAGACAACAGAGAGTAACTTTCAGAGAAAGCTGAAATAAAAGGGCACCTGGGGAAAGTTCTTGACTCTAAGGCAGTAACTCTAGAAAAGAGGCTGAATACATCATTACTTTGTAACTGGTAATATCCATTCCTTATTAACAAAGAAAAAAAAAGGTAAGAAAGAACAGAAGGAAGAAAGGAAAATAAATTGAGCATTAATTTAAGGAGCCAAAATAGAAAAACAAACCAAATCAATAAAAGAAGAAGAAGAACATAACAGACTTAAAGCCAAATTTAGTAAATTAGAAAACAGAAAAATCAACAAAGTATATAAATAAGTTTAAGAGTTGAGTCTTTCACAAACTAAAACATTCTCCATATCTTAGCAGTTATGAATATGATTGCATGGTTTTGCTTATATTCTTGCCTCTCTTCTTTGCCTGGGTACATAGGCATCTATTACATGAGCTCCAGAAAAAGCCACGTTAAGCGTGTTTGCTTATAAAGCTGATTAGAAGAGAAATTGATACAAGAAGTAGGTTCTGACATAACACCTAACAAATAAGCAAATACCAACAAAAAGCTGACACAGGTAACTTTGGCTTGTGATCAGGTTGTGAATAGATAGTAAACAGTTACTCGAGATGGAAAAAATGGCAACAGACATAATGCAATGGTAAAATGTTTGGTAACTATGTCACTTGAAACGTTTAAAAAACTCATAATTGTATTTAATGAACCTGTGGCTCTGGGAAAAGGAGTTTGTAAATAGAATGTTATTAAACGAGCTTTTAGTATTAGCTGCATTTAATAAGATACCTTCCAAGAAAGAGTTAAGTTCAAGGAAGAATCAGCTCATTTTCAAAATGAGAAGAAAAAGAAAAGCAGTTTAGAAATTTCAAGACTTGCAGGATTTGGAAACACAAGTTGTTCTCTTCTCTAATTTGTAAAAGTAAAAATGTATGACCAAAAACTGTTCTGAGCAACTTCAGTGAACAGAGCAAAGGCCTGCAACCATAACTGAATTTGCCTATCCCCTAGCCCTCATCAAATTATTTCAGCTGCACAGATTTTCTATGGAAAAGAGGTCCAACATGATCTCACAAATACCTGATAAGCTCAGAAAATATCTATAATTAAGTCTAAAGAGAGAGCCATGTCTTCAAAGTATTGTGAATGTGACTATTAATACATAGAGCTAATTGGAAGCAAATAATTAAAAAAATATTTTTAGAGTTATACTTCTAGAAGTACCATTGTTATCTGAAAAAGGGGGTACTGGCAGGGAACAGTGGCACATGCCTGTAATCCCAGCACTTTGGGAGGGCAAGGTGGGTGGATCACCTGAAGTCAGGGGTTCCAGTCCAGCCTGACCAACATGGAGAAACCACGTCTCTATCAAAAAAAATACAAAATTAGTCAGGTGTAGTGGCACATGCCTGTAATCCCAGCTACTCAGGAGGCTGAGGCAGAAGAATTGCTTGAATCTGGGAGGCAGAGGTTGCAGTGAGCCAAGAACACACCATTGCACTCCAGCCTGGGCAGCAAGTGTGAAATGCTGTCTCAAAAAAAAAAGAAAAGTAAAGAAAAGAAAAAAGAAAAAAAAGAAAAAGCGTATTGATCCAGACACCCAGAGAGGGTTCTTGGATCTTGTACAAGAAGGTATCCAAAGTGGGCTGCAAAGGACAGTGAAAGAAATAAGTTTATTAAAGTTACTTCAAGCTGGGCCCAGTGGGCATGCCTGTAATCCCAGCACTTTGGGAGGCCAAGGTGAATGGATCACTTGAGGCCAGGAATTTGAAACCAGTCTGCTCAACATGGCAAAACCCCATCTCTACTTAAAAAAAAAAAAAAATTGTCAGACATGGTGGTGCACACCTATAATCGCAGCTAATCCAGGAGGCTGAGGCAAAAGAATCACTTAAACCCAAGAGGTGAAGGTTGCAGTGAACCAAGAGTGGCCACTGCACTCCAGCCTGGGTGACAGAGTGAGACTCTGTCTCAAAAACTAGAAAAAATAAATAAATAATGCTACTCCATTGCAGAGTAGGGTGCCCTCGGAAAGCAAGAGGAGGAATGGCCTGCCTTTAAGTTTGTTTGTTTTTTTTTCTTTTTAGTATAGGGACCTTGTCTATGTAAAGGCTAAGCTAAGCTGTGTCCATGTGTGGGTGTGCAGGCATTATGACAAATTTATTACTCTATTTATTTAAAGAGAACTAGCCTTGACACTCTAGTTTGTGAGTACACGAAAGCATAACTGTTATTATCTGAAGAACATAAATTATTATGGGTTTTGAGAGATCTGGACTTTGTCATTGTAGGAGCATTTCCTTGCAGGTATCCTTAGGTTGCTTCCTTTGTTATGAGTGTCTGTGAATATGGATTGTGATCGGCAAAAAATGTGCTTTGCTAGTCTCAAAATGGAGTCAATTTGAAAATAGCATTACTCTGGCTCTTAGAGGCTCCTGTTTCCCTAACACCATCATTCTAGTTAAAGAGACTGAGATATTTTAGGCACAAAACTCTCCATTTCAGATGTGG
Organism: Cebus imitator; assembly: GCF_001604975.1. NCBI lineage: Eukaryota > Metazoa > Chordata > Mammalia > Primates > Cebidae > Cebus > Cebus imitator. The sequence continues at coordinate 459,373 of NW_016107677.1, read as the reverse complement.
CCAAAGATAATAATGGAAAAGGAGACTAATTAAAAAGTGGTGGAAACCCAGGAGCCATGGTGAACAAGAGAAGTGTGCCACTTCCAGGGAGGAAAACCATAACCTTTAAGTAACATTTCCTTGATCAGGGTAGGAACAGTCAACAAACTCAGCTCAGTGAGATTGTAGAATTGCTATGAACCAGCAAATACTCTAAAATGGTAGTGCTTATCATAGCTAATCTGGTGCCCATTCTGCCACTAACTATTGGATTTGTATTGTGGGGTCTGGTGGCAAGAGTAGAAGGCTAGGTAACTTGGTTTTCCTTCTATACTATGTATATAGATTAAGAGCAGCCACAAATGAACTTGACTTGTTTTGGACAATGAAAATTGAAAAAATGTGAAACACACATCTAAACAGAAGCTCTATTTGTAATTGTGTGGTTTTATTTGGCCTCTTGTTCTTCCATTCCCACCTATTCTGTAAGAGGATAAGTATATCCTATAGAAAGTTTGCTCCTCCAGGCAAAGTTCCAGAATGAGAAGACACATGGAGTAAAGTGGAGCAGAGCTGACTACAGCTGAGCAAACTCCAGTTGAAGGAATGTAATGTGAGTAAGTAATAAATGCATGCTGTGTTATAAGCAACTCAGATCTTTCAGTAAATAGTTGTGCAGTAAGGCTGTGTGAGGCAAGCTGCCATGAACTGATCCATAGTTAGGTAATTAGATCACAAGGGTGGAGCCCTCATGAATGGGATTACTGTCCTTATAAAAGGGATTCTAGAGTTTGTTTTCCTTCTCTTTGCTCTCTGCCATATGAGGATACAGCAAAAACTCAATTATCTGCAAACCAGGAAGCAGTCCCTCACCAGACACCAGACCTCCCCGCATCTTGCTCTTGGATTCTCAATCTCCAGAACTGTGAGAAATAAATGTTTCTTGTTTAAGCCACCTAGTCTGTGGTAATTTGTTATAGCAACCTGAACTAACTCAAATACAAGCTTAGAGGAAAAATTGATTTTTCAAGTATAAAGTAATATTCTTGAAGTACTAATTTCTGAAAAGAAAATCCAAAATGGCTGTAGAAAAAGAAGAGAAAACTAAATAGGCAGATTTTTTTAGAAGATCTTGGAAAAAATGTGAACGAGCTACCTCCCAAAGACTACCAGGCCAGATGGCTTTACAAGCTAATTTATTTCAAACTTGCAAAAAGAGATACTTCCAGGAAAATACATCCATGTTTTTTGACAATTTAGTAAAACAAAAAAATCTCCAATTCATTTTGTAAAAATCAGCATAGCTGTAATAACAACATCTAACAAAAATGTCACACACACACACACACACACACACACACTCATGAGAAAAAATCTCTGTTATAGACAGATATACTTTATTGGATTGGCTGTTGTCAATTTGTTGCTACTGTTACTTTCTTCTAGTATAGTGGGCACTACATGCCTAGGAATACTCTTCCCTGTAGGTTTTTAGAGTTTGACAATAAAATAAATGTGCACATGTATTTTGAAGCCAGAAGTAGAAGCCACAATTTTCAGGAGCTCACACCACCAGCTTGCTACATTGCTTGAAGTTACAGTTGTTGGTAAACATTTCATTATCTGACTGTAGCATTCCAGACCTTTACTCTCCTACTCTAATTCCCGCCGAATTTTTGAAATCCTGTTTCCTATATTAAATATTTTATTCCTGTAACATGTATGGTGGCTCTGCTTTGCTGACCAAAGCAGGACTAACAAAAATGCTCATACAAGAATGGTTATAGGGGAACTGACTTTAAGGAAAGGAGTCTGAGAGTGGTTCTAGAATCTTCTTACGTTGACAGGCTTCAGTGATTTCCCTGCCAGTGGTAAATGTGATTCTGACAGTCTCTCTAATATTAGGAAAGAGAGTAAATAACAATGGTATAAAACTGAGCCTGAGAAGTGTCACTGAAGTATGAATTGGGGGACCAAACTCAAGCAATAAGAGCTACAAATGCAATATTTAAAACTCAAATGTAGAGATTTGATCTTGATTTCAACTGTTTCTGCCCCTTACTTTGAAGCTCATGAATGATATAGCCCCTTTGTCACTATAACAAGCTTCCCTCCTTTATCTCTTATTCTCTTACGGTAACTTTGCTTTTGCTTAGTTTTGGGTTCCTCATGCAACAGAGATTAACATAACCATTTTATTAATTTACAATGTTGTCATTGTAATTATTGGATAATTCCCTATGGAAGATGTTATAATGCAATTCTATTTACTTACCCTTACTCTTAGGGAAATTTGAGGGCATCACAAAATCTTATCCAGGGTTTTAAGTTCTCCAGGTGTCATTCTTTGGTATGTGTTTTCCAGTAAAGAAATACTGAGGGTGCTTAGGGAGGGCCACATGGCAGCATATGTGGGTCTGTGAAGAAGTACACATGGGTATTTATTTGATAGTAAGCAAACTGCCTACGTAATTAATAGACCCTAATAGTTTCTGGCTTAGTATTAGCATCTGTTAAGCTAAAGAGGCAATAGGAAATCAGCAATATTTAATTGTAAGTTGGGGGGAAATCTCTCTTTTTTTTTTTTTTTTTTTGAGAGAGAGAATTTTGCTCTTGTTGCCCAGGCTGGAGTGCAATGGTGCAATCTCGGCTCACTACAAGCTTGGCTTCCCAGGTTCAAGAGATTCTCTTGCCTCCCGAGTGGCTGGGATTACAGGCATGTGTCACCAAGCCCAGCTAATTTTGTATTTTTAGTAGAGGTAGGGTATCTCTATGCTGGTCAGGCTGGTCTTGAACTCCCAACTTCAGATGATCTGCAGTTGGAGCGAATTCTAAGCACAAGTTTCTCTGCCTTAGCAGAGACTTGTGTCCCAAACTTGGAATGGGAACAGTGGTACCCCACAGAATCTGAAGGAATCATATGAGCAAAGACAGTGGACATCTTAGTGATTGTCTCTGCAGACAGATAACCCAATAATCAGATGATACTCTTTTGCTTGGGTCCTATATGAAGTCCCAAAATCCTTGATAAAAAAGTACAGGAGTGAGGTGGGTGTATGGAGGATACTTGGAGATTGCAAGAAGCCCCAAGAATGAATGAGGTATATTATTTTTTTTCTTTTCCAGCTACAATTGTTTGTGAGTTCAGAGTTAGAATTTAAGTTAATTTATAGAAATAAGAGTTGCGGCTATAGTGGCCCCTGTTATCCACAGTTTCATCAGTTGTAAATTGCACACCCTTCTGAATAGTGCTATAAAATTGTATTCTGTATCATGCTGTCCTGTCTAGGACATGAATCATCCCTTTGTCCAGATTCCTCATGCTGTAGACACTACCTACTCATTAGTCACTTAGTATCAGCCTCACTTATCAAATAGACTATCATGATATGGCCGTGCTTGTGTTCAATTCACCTTTATTTGATTTCATAATGGCCCCAAAGTGCAAGGGTAGTGACGCTAGCAATTTGGATGTTCCAGAGAAAAGGAGTAAAGTGCTTTCTTTAAGTAAAACGTGAGGCTGGGAGTATTGATGTGACCTGTAGTCCCAGTTATTCAGGAGTTGGAGGCAGAAGGATTGCTTGAGCCCAGGAGTTTGAGGCTGCAATGAGCTATCATTGAACCATGGCACTCCAGCCTGGGCAACAGAATGAGGTTCTGTCTCAGTTATTAAAAAATAAAAATAAAAAGATGAAAGCTCTCAATACAAAAGAAGAAGCAAAAGTAGGCTGAGGGTGCTAAGATCTACATTAGAAATAAATTTTCTATTGTGAAGAAAAAAAAAATTTGTGCTGATTTTGCTATCGCGTCTCAAACTTTAAAAATTAGAGCCACAGGCTGGGTGCGGTGGCTCAAGCCTGTAATCCCAGCACTTTGGGAGGCCGAGGCGGGTGGATCACGAGGTCAAGAGATCGAGACCATCCTGGTCAACATGGTGAAACCCCGTCTCTACTAAAAATACAAAACATTAGCTGGGCATGGTGGCGCATGCCTGTAATCCCAGCTACTGAGGAGGATGAGGCAGGAGAATTGCCTGAACCCAGGAGGCGGAGGTTGCGGTGAGCCGAGATCGCGCCATTGCACTCCAGCCTGGGTAACAAGAGTGAAACTCCGTCTCAAAAAAAAAAAAAAAATTAGAGCCACAGAACATGGTAAGAGCTTAGATAGGATGGAAAGGACATCAGATTTGTGGATAAAAGACATTAAAAGAAACATGTCCCAACTGATGGCAATCCAGTTTGGTACAATTCGTGATTTCAAGCATCCATGGAAAGTCTTAGGACATATTTTCCCTGGAAAAAAGGGGACTACTGTACTGCTGAATGTGGTCTGATAATCTTATGGCATTTATCTGCTGAGGTTCTAGCATATGTCAACTTGGGATTTGGGAGGTAGGGTAGTAAATATTTACTACTCACATAAAGTTATGCATGTTGAATCCCTCTATACCTATAATTCCAAATTCTCTAGGTCTAAAGCCAACTTCTAAACTACTAGACTAGTGACCTACAAGACCACCCCTATTATATTGCTTGTGGTGGTGTGGGGCAAGGATGAGATACAGAAATAACACTGGGAGGCCAGAGTATACCATTACTCAGAGATGATGCTCTTCATTCATCTGAGTCCCCATGACTCACCATGACTCACAATTCCACCATCAGCTGAGAAAACCAGGCCCAAACAATACCCTTTTGCCACCAGCATTACATGCCAGACCCTCAAACTTTTTATTATTATTATTATTATTGTTTGTAGTTTAGGTTCTGGGGTTCATATGCAGATCATGCAGGACTGTTGCATAGGTACACACATGGCCATGTGGCTTGCTGCCTCCATCCCCCCTTCACTTATATCTGGCATTTCTCCCCATGTTATCCCTACCCAACCTTCCCACCCCACACCGTCCCTCTCCTAGCCCCGCCAACAGACCCCAGTGTGTTATGCTCCCCTCCCTGTGTCCACGTGTTCTCATTGTTCAACTCCCGCCTATGAGTGAGAACATGCGGTGTTTGATTTTCTGTTCTTGTGTCAGTTTGCTAAGAATGATGGTTTCCAGATTCATCCATGTCCCTACAAAGGATATGGACTCATTGTTTTTTATTCAATTAGGAAAGGTGGAAGTCAAGTAGTCTCTATTTGCAGATGACATGATTGTATATTTAGAAGATCCCATCGTCTCAGCCCAAAAGCTCCTGAAACTGATAAGCAACTTCAGCAAAGTCTCAGGATACAAAATCAATGTGCAGAAATCACAAGCATTCCTATACACCAATAACAGAATAACAGAGAGCCAAATCAAGAGTGAACTCCCATTCACAATTGCTACAAAGAAAATAAAATACCTAGGAATACAACTAACAAAGGATGTAAAGGACCTCTTCAAGGAGAACTACAAACTACTGCTCAAGGAAATAAGAGAAGACACAAACAGATGGAAAAACATCCCATGCTCATGGTTAGGAAGAATCAATATTGTGAACATGGCCATACTGCCCAAAGTAATTTATAGAATCAATGCTATCCCCATCAAGCTACCAATGACCCTCTTCACAGAACACTCAAACTTTTTCTCAATGACTCATACTCTCTAGTTCCCAGTATCCAATGTAGCCATACTCCCTGTAGAAGGCATTTTCATACTATGAAGTGTAAGAGATCTTTTATTTGTTCATGTTTTTGAGTGTTTAAAATGTTTTTTTTTCCCTCTTGCCCTTTTTCTGTTAATAATGCTTTCTTCCACTGGGAGAAGTTTATGCCATTCTGTTAGATCATATGGATCTATAAACTTCATTTCTGAAGCCGCCTTGGTTGGTTCAGGTGAAGGAATGTGATCTAACATAGCCAGTCTTCCCTGGGAAGTATAGAAGTCAAAGAGAAGAAGAAGGAAAAGGAGAAGGAGAGGAGGAAAAGAAGGAGAAGGAGGAGGAGGAGGAGGAGGAGGAAGAAGAAGAAAAAGTAAACGAAAGAAACAACCCCCCTTATTTTATTTTTTTAATCTAAAAATTTTTACAAAAACTGTATCTAGGCTGGGTGCAGTGACTCACGCCTATAATCCCAGCACTTTGGAAGGCTGAGGTGGGCGGATCACCTGAGGTCAGGAGTTCTAGACCAGTCTGATAAACATGGTAAAACTCCATCTCTACTAAAAATACAAAATTAGCTGGGCGTGGTGGCCCATGCTTGGAGTTCCAGCTATTCAGAAGGCTGAGACAGGAGAAACACTTGAATGCAGGAGGCAGAGGTTGCAGTAAGCCAAAATTGCGCCATTGCACTCCAGCTTGGGCAACAAGAGCAAAAATCCTTCTCAAAACAAACAAACAAAAATGAAATCTAGTTTGAGTAGGATTATGCAATCATATAGGTCTTAAAAGTCTGTGTTACATATTTGAAGATTTAAGATCCACAGTGAATAAGCTAGATTCAACAAATAAAACATAGGTACTCTTTGGAAGCCAACATAGATAATGTAAATAAAAGTGAACAAGGAGGCCACAAAGAATGTCTCAATAAATTCAACAGAATTAATATTATAAATATTAAGTTATATCACTTAAATGTAACTATAATTAATAAACAGTAAAAAAGTTTAAAATATAAATTAAGCAAATAATAATTGAAATTATGATTATTACTTTTTAAGGCAGCCTTCTCAAGCAGAATAGGTTCATAGAGGTTCCTGAAATTATTTTAAAGGAGCACTTAATTAAAGTATTATATAACCAAAATATTTAGGTTATAGCTAAAGGTATGCGTATAAAATAAATTATAACCTTGAAGCAATGTAGAAATTAAAATATAACGTGTTTATTAAAATTCAAAAGCTAAAGAAAGACTATGTGAACTCCAAGAAAGAAGAAATATATAAATAACACAAGAAAAGAAAATTACAGAAAATAAAAAATTACAACACCAATAATATCAATAGTTGTTTCTTTGAAAAGACTTATAGATAATGTTTAACATTTAACTGATTAAAATAGAAATGAAGAAAAGTTTGAAACAAACCTTATGGAGAAGTGTGTATATCTATAATCTAGGATTTAACATTCAAAAGAAAATAGTATAGAAAATTATTGAAGCACTTTTAAAAATTAAGTGAAATGAACAATTTAAGAGATATGAATTGCCAACATTTACTTGTTTACTTGAGAAGACATAGTTAACCTGAATAGACCAATAGAAAAACTGAATAAATAATAAAGTATATTGCTGGGCACTGTGGTTCACAAGTGTGATCTTGGCACTTTGAGAAGCCAAGATGGAAGGATCGCTCCAGCCCAGGAGTTTGAGACCAACCTGGACAACATGGTGAGACCCTGTCTCTAAAAAAGTAAATATTAAAAAAAAATTAAGCATGGTGACCTGCACCTGTAGTCTCAGCTACCTGGGAACCTGGGGTGTGAGGATCACTTGAGCCTGGGAGGTTGGGGCTGCAGTGAACTGTGATTGCAAGACTGCATTTCAGTCTGGATGAAACAGCCAGACCAGACCCTGCCTCAAAAAAAAAAAAAAAAAAAAAAAAAAAAAAAAAAAAAAAAAAAAAAAAAAAAAAAAAAAAAAGCATAATTAGAATATTTTTGTCTTACCCCTTTCCTATTTTCCTTAATTTATCAGGTGGGTTAGAAACAATGTCTATCTCATAAAAGGGTATTTGAGAGTCTAGAAGTGTAAGTTTTGGATCTCATTTTACAATGCTAGAATAACTTTGTAAGGAGAATATAAATCGCTTATCAATTACATTTATGTATATAGATAAACCCTATAAATATGAAAAAGTTGGGTCCATCAATTCATATGAAGAAGAATAGTATCTCATAATCAAGTAGGATTTATCCCAGGGATGCAAACATGGTTCAGTAACAGAAAATCTATGAATATAAATTTTATAAAATAAATTAAATTATAAAAACTATAAGCTTGTCTTTATAGAGTAAGACATATTTGCAATATCTGGGTATCCTTTCTCTTCCTCAAATATGCCAGTTGAATTCTTTTAGGGTCTATTCACTGATCCTAAGATCTTTTAAAACTGACCAAAAGGACCCTTTTCACTGACCTCTACCTAGGACTCACCCCCATCTCCTAATACCTACAAGGCTAATTCCTGCAAATTCTTATGTCTTTGCACCAATAACATCTCCATGAGACCTGCCCTGACCATTCTATTTAAAATCTAACTCTACCCTCTTTCCTGGGACCCTCCTCAAAATCAGGAGAACATAAATACAGGGGCCTTAACTTTTCACCACGTACAAGTTCATAGATTGAAATGTATTCAATGAGCAAGCATCACTTTTGTATTCAAACTATATTTTAGAAATAAGTATAAAAATCATGGAGACTATAGAATCTCTATATATCAATGAGATTGTGCAGCAAGTAAAAGAAAAGGCAGCTCACATACTGTATTCAAAATAAATACCATTAAATATTTTGGTTTTGGATATTTAAAACCATATAGATTAATGCTTTTAATAATTTAAAAGCTATATAGATTAATGCTGAGCATAGTACCAGACATAAATAAAATGTTTTAGAGACATAGTCTGCTATTACATTAAAAGTTATAATAAAAGAGCAACTTAAAAACTTAGTGATTATAATCAATTCACAGAGGTAGGGGGTGCATTTCTCTGTCAACAAAATGACAGCGGTGTTGGTGTTTATACTAGCCAGCGCCGTTTAGGCTTTATCTTCAAAGTACAGAAACAGTAAAATTCAATCATTTTCTACATTGTCTTGAATGCTTTACTATCTTAGCCAATTAGTTAAAAAAATTGATTTGATTACTTTGACATTTGTAAATTCAGTTAACCTATCCTCTATCCACAGAGAAATCAGAAAACCTACTTTCCTTGGATCTACCTCTCAGCTCTTCATCAGTAGGATGAACAGAACGGAATAGTCAGTGGATATTTTGGGCTTGTGCAGGCTTTGGTTTCATAAATTTTGGAGACCATATTTCAAGCAACATTTGGCATGGAGGACATTAGAATAAAAAAATTGTATTACAATGCAAAAAAAAGATCCTTGCAATATACCATACTGCACATATAGCAATATAAGCAAATGAATTAATGTAATCTTATGATGTGAATTGATTTCAATGTTTTCTTTAGTATTGTGGTCTTAAAATCATGTTTTAGTAAATTTTTGAATTACTTTTCTGAACTCTAGTGCTGTATCTTTGGAAGTTTTTACATAATATTTTCATTCTAAGCGATTTTGTTTAAGAAATTCTAAGGTAGAAAGTCTTAGTGAGTTAGATTCCTTCCCTCCTCTAGTCAAAGAGAATAACTCTTTTCCTTCATGTGATCTTTTATCAATTTTAAAAAATAATAAGCAATATTAATTGCTTAAAAGTAGGTATTAATTTCAGAAAGTGATTTAGAAAGGGGCAGGTTTTTATTTTTACAACATCTAACAGATGCCTTCTGACTGTATGACTGTGGACAATCAAAGAATTAGTTTTTCCTTTGGCAATGTTTGGTTATAACTATACCTACATCACAGGCTTGGTGGAAGAATTAAGAACTATAGATTCATAAAATATATAAAGTATTCTGTATATTGCAAAGACATAATAATATCAATCAATTCTTGTTAATATTATTAAATGCACTGTGGGTAGAAGCAGTTGTCTCCCTTAACTTGTAGTTAATTCTTCCAAGTTCTGTTTTTACCTTCTGTGTGCGGCCCCTTTCTCCCACACCAATATCATGTTGGCCATTTTGCCCTACTGTGACAAAGAAAGCACTTTATAATCATTAGCCTAAAAAATATTAGCCACTGAATTTTAAATCTTTGAAGAATCATTGCTGTTAAATTTTAAAAATGGATACATTTTACCTTTGTCTGGGATTCCAGACTTTTTTTGGGGTCTCTCCATTCCTCCTCTACTTATTGTTTTCAAAGTTTCCTACCACTTGTGTTGATATTCTACTCTTTCCTCCTGTTAAAAATCTGTAAATTTGTTAAAGGATTACAAGATAGTATAAACACACATGAACTCTAAAGCCAGTAGATCTGAATTTATTTCTCCATTCGGTTATTGAACAAGTTGTGTGACTTTTTGCAATTTTTTTTTGAGTATCTCCTCTTTCTAATCTCTAAATTAAGAAAAATCACCTCATTAATTAGTTGAGAGGATTAAATAAGATATTATAAAGCCCCAGGTGCTTAGTGAGAAGCTTAAAACAATAGTTTCTTTCTCCTACTTCTCTTCATTGGCATTGAGACATAAATTAGTATCAGTCATTACGGAGGGCATCACTCTACAAATATTTTGTGACCTATGCATATGCATTGGAATTAGGTATCAGACATTAGTGAAAAAGCGTGAGAGGGAAATAATTTAAGTACTTCTTGGTACTACTGTAAACTCTTTCTGTGAACATATATTTAACTTTGTTTCTCACAGATAAACCTAATCCTGATTATGCCAGACACAGCTCTCCTTATTTTCTTAATTTTCCCAGTTATTATTGATAATGTTGGTACTGTATTTTAGTTTCTTTATATAAAAAATGATATATACCAACATAAATATTTGCCGGTCACCAATATGTGAAGTAAAAAGCAAAAAGCAAAAAAAAAAAAAGTTCTAGAAAAGGTTTATTTTGGCTGGTTTTATTTTTTTCCTGTGGTGCATTTATCAAAGAGCATTTATTCACTCATGGCAGGGGAGAAATGTCAGGGGATCAAATCTAATTTAATTTCTTAACTTTTAATTTTTCAAAGTTAGGATTGGAAGAGAGGCTGAGAAAAAGCTCTCTTGGCTGCTATGAAAGCTAAGGATTAGTAGCAATGTTCTGACCTGAAATTTAGGTCTTGTGATTTCTTTCCAAGAGATTTTTCACTGCATGAAAAACCTGTCTGCAATGGCCTTATTATTTAATTCAATCTTAATTGGATACCAACCGTAAAAATCTAAGGAATTGTTGGAAGGCCTAAAAGTGCACATTAGTATTTTTTAATGGCAATACTAATCATCTGGAAGTGAAAAATGTACTTTGCTAAGTTACTGAACGTTTCTATCTACGTTCTAGGTTCATTTTGCATTTCTTTCCAATTTTGAACGTTTCAAGGACGGAAATTTTCATCCCTAGGGCATATGCACTGTTTAGGGGACGGTTCAGCCATTTTCAAAAGGAGGCTAAGCTTTGTGTTCAGAAATATATATTTTAGGAATTCTCCACGTGGCTTAATTATAACCATGCCTTGATTGTCAGCAGAGGTAAGTCAGACTTCATCTTTTAATGAGACCCCTTGGAAAAGATTCAGCTGCTGAGGCACCAGCACAGGATGGGGGGTGGGAACAAGCTTTCTAAAATGGCCTTTCATAACCTGGCGAGAATCACTGAGCGCTATCAGCCACCGCCTGAGGGAGAAGCCAATGCCCAGAGGCTTTTTCTTTTGCAAGAGATATACATGGCCGGCTTGGGGAGATAGGAAAAGGGTTCTTTGGGTCACCCATTTCTTCTAGTCCCATTACTGACTCTTAGAGAATATTCAGACCGTGCCAGGTAGGACCATGCCTATCATTCTCACCGAGACAAAAGCCAGGGGCGGGCAACTAGTATCCATTCTTTCGGCTGAGTGGGTTGGGGGAAGATGGGATGGCTGGAGGAATTTGTTTTGTTTTGCTTTGGAGCGGGCTTCCTCAGTTGCATCCCGCCGCTGGGAAGACGCCGCTGGGCAGCCGCAGTGGTCGCTGCATCACTGGGTTTTGCCGCGGGGAGCTGCAGCGCCCGGCCTAGGCTCCAGGCTACCCCTCCGCGCCCCGCCGCCGCCCACTGCCTACCCTTCTCCTCTGCAGCCTGTAGGCGGCCGCAGCACGGGTGGGCCGGGCACGTGGGCGCCTCCGTCACACCCTCACACATATACACACGCGCGCGCGCGCACACACGCATGCACACGCGCACCCGCACTCGCGCGCCTGTATCCCGTGCTGTTTCCCTGGCAGACACACAGGCACTCACGAGTCTCTCCTTGCTAGCCTGCAGGGCAGAGACCCCCAAAACCCAGCTCCGGGGCCCAGCCTAGGCAAGAAGCTGCTTCGCTACAAATAGCTCCTCTTCGGCCTCCGTCACAGCCACCTGGACCCTACCCTTTCGCGAGTGGGGCTGCTCCTGCCGGGACGTGGAGGCAGCAAGAGGCGCTTGGTCAAGACACCCTGACGGTAATGGCAAGCTCCTACGCTAAGGGCACAATTGGGGGTGAGGTGGGGCTCGCCATTAACCACCCAGGAGCCTGGGCACCAGCACTGGGAACGAATTGATGGATGGATGCCGGGAAGGACTCGCTGCGTCCTGGGCTGGGAGGAGGGAGGGCAGCTCAAAAAGCCCTGGGAGGGAGAAGCTGGGCTGGGCGAGCAACCTTCTAACTCTACACTTCTGCACAATCAGGGTGGGGGGTGGCGACAGGTTGCACATGTAAGGGGAAGCACATGGGTCGAAACGTGCCGCCATCCTTTCTTCCCGTCGTGGAAATTGCCCACGGCATCCCCAGAGACCTACTCGTTTCCAAGTCAAGTCCGGGTTGAAGGGTGGGGTCCGACACGGGGAAGTCCGAGAGGAAAGTTGGGAGGGTCGGGACAGAGAGTGGCGCGAGGTGAATTGGAAGCTAAATCTTGTGCAGGTGGGCGATGGGGCTGGGAGAGCAGAGCCTTATTACTCATTAGCTTCCGTTCGCTTTTGCCAAGGCAGAAGGCGACTTCCGAGGACAGAGTGTTTGCACGTGACCACAGTTCCCTTTTGCTTGAGGTATCCTGTGATAAATGGCCCGAAAGGGGGCCTTTCGCCGTGCGCAAGGCACGTGGCTGTTGGAGAAATCACTGCTCCTGTGTTTCTGCGCATCCTGGAATTCGAGAGTGTGGCGGTGAGGGTGGTGCTGCTGGGATTTTAAGAAGATAGGAAGCAGTTAGAAACCCAGACCGTTTCTACCTTTCTTTCACTGGGCTGGTCTGTGTGTGGCCGGGAAGAAGACTGTATTGAGTACAGGGAAATCCTTGCACTGTAACGTAGCACACCAGCCTAATCCATAAGAATGAATCAAGACGCCCGAGTCGTTCCGAGGGCAGACAAGACCCACCCAGTGGCTCAGGCTGAGGGAGCGGGAATTATTTTCCCTGAGCTGAGGAGCAGCCTTTGATACACATTTGAGGAAAGCAAAGCCCTTAGGGTCGCGCTCACCAGCGTACCGCTTTCCCTTTCCATCCTCCTCCCTCGCCGGGAAAGGCTGGAGTAAGACGGGGCGGGGTCCGGACTCCGGCACAGTGACGTGAGCAGTGTTTGGGTGCTTATGCAAATGAGACTGCGACCGTTTCTTCTGGTCTTGCCATTTTCCCCTCCAGATCTTAAAGGTAGACCCAGTCTTAGTCTGCACCATCCTTGCGGTTCATTACTTAAGAAGTATGGGAGAAGGGAAGGATTTGCTTTATATGCTGCCTTTGGGCTCCTCGTCGCCCATTCTGTAAAAACTATTTTCTACCTGTCAATGCCTGATTGCTTTTCCAGGATACCAGCAACAAAGTGTTCGCTTTGAGGAATTATTCTCTGCAGACACAGCCCCATCAAGCCCCTCACTCACCCAGCCTCATTTCTGCAAGAACAGTGCTGAAATGCAGACCTGCTTATGTCTTAGGCACCTAGTACTGGGCTTGTCTTGAATGTTCTTAATAAATACTTAATGATGAACTAAATTTTCTTTGAACAGTGTTAGGTTTTGAAGGGAAGGTGAGGGTTAAAGAAAGACACACGCAGAAAGAGGGCGGCTCAACAGCAAATGCAGGCTTTATGTCCAGCATAAAACCTACAGAAGTGGGGAACCAGCCTAATGCCAGAGCCCACTACCGGTTACAGGCTGGGGCAATTTATAGGTACGGGCAGAAGGAGTCAGAGCAGTGTGGATTGCTGCCCTTGTTGCAGTGGGATGTCGTTCTGATGTTCCGGTGTTCCTTGGACCTTTGTCCAGCAAGATATGATAGGGATGTTTCTTTAATTAGGCCTTTGTCTGCCTTGTGGTCAGGTGGTTAGCGGCATGTTTCTCACAACTGGAACCCCCTGTGAAATGTTTTGCTTTGACCAAGGTTTGCAAAATAGCAGGGAGCTTATAACATGGTGCAGTTTGGACTAACAAACAATATGTATTTTTTTTCTCTCATATTAAATTCAATATATTTGACTATCAAAATCAGGCGATTTTATTTTTCTGCGTTGTTGCGTTTTCTATTGGCATCATCAATGATCCATATATATTTGTTGGAGTAAAACATATCCCAACAAATTTGAAATGGAATTTATGAACCATTTTTCTCCAAATAAAGTTTTCAGTCTGTGTTTTTATTTAGGATGAGAGGAATTAATAGAATTTTTAACAAAGATAATATTTTACTGTTGATAAGCTTTTCTTTTTTCTGATTGCACATTAGATACTTGATTTAAAAATTATTTTATATTCTAGTATAGTTAACTCAAGATGTATTTTAATGGAATTAAGAAAGGTATTTATATATGTTTCTAGGAGCTAAGTACTCTATCACTCAATAAATATGAAATAATGCAGAATCTTAAAACTGGATAACAGTTATGAGAGACACCAATAATCAAATAAGATGACTTACTTGTCTACTGAAGCATTTAAAATAAGACAGAATAGTTACTAAAATCTAAAGTCCATATTCATAGTTATTTCCTTACCCAGTGATCATAGTTCAAATTATAAATATGCTTCTTCTGTCATAAAATAAAATTTGTATGTGAATAGTTACAATATTTGCATTCCTTTAAACTCTGGGGTTATATCATCTAGGTAATTGAATCATTTACTTAGAATGGCAGACTCAAAAGAGACCTTGGTGGCTAACAAAAGATCCTAAAAACTTTTCTTTCACTTCTCAATTGACCTCACACCTTGCGGAAGAGTATGTTAATTCTTATTACTACATCCATATGCATGATAGGATATACTAATATATTCCTATGCAGAGTAGATTTTGAAATGGTTTCTCAGAAGATGGTGTTAATAAAAATCCACATGCATAGTTGGATGCATGAACAACATTCAAGGTTACATAGCAGCAATCTTTAGATTCATTTCCACTTTGCTTATAACACCACTCTTCTGGCAGTCTTTAGTAAAAAAATTTTGATACATTTGTCTGCTTAAATAATAACTTTGACCAGTAGTAATCATCTCTTTTTCTGTGAACAACAAGCCCTAAGAATAGACTGGGATATAGGGCAATTTCAAATGGATAATGTCTCTTGACACAGGGCAGAGTTGTAAATTGTGTTCAGCCTTGAAGGTCACTATATTTCCTTGTGATTAATCTGCTAAGGTATCTTTTCACATAAGATTAATTGATTTTTATTTTTAGATAGAATGCATACTCTAGGAACTTTTCACCTATCCGATTGGCAAAGATCAAAGAGATTACTTATTATATAGAAGAAGGTAAAAGAAAGCAGGCACTCTCATACATTGCTGGTATAGTGCAAATGGACACAATTTTTATAAAGGGCTGTTTTGCAATATTTATCAAAATTATAAAAGCTCATATCTTGATCAAGCTGTTCCAGTTCTAGGAATTTATTCTACAAATATGGAGATGGAAGATATACAGAGTAATTTGTTGAAACATTTTAGTAGCAATGATCTAAATATATGATGTACCTATACCAAGGAATATCATATCGATTTTTTTAATGAAGCTACTACATTGAGATAAAAAGTTTTGAAGAATTTATTTGAGTAAGAAACTAAGATGTAGAATTATGCATATAGTAATAGTGTAAAAAGAAGTAGATTAGGGGGCTGGTGGGGAGAAAACACATATTAGCTTGAATATATGTCTTGTGTTTAAGTGTGTGTACACACACACACACATATATATATATAAGCATGAATATACAGAAAATATTTATGGAAGACTTTGATTACTTATTGAGAGGTAGAGATGATACAGTATATTCTAGGGAAAAAGGACAGGAAGATATATATATATATGTTTTATATATATATGTTTAATATATATATTAAAGTATACAGTTTTATATATATAAACATCTCTCATATATATATAAAACTGTACACTTTAATACCATATTATAGTGTTCTGTGTTCAAAATATAAATATATAAAATATTTTAAAGTGAAGACAGAGGCAAATAAACACCTTTGATAGAGTTCTATTCATTCATTAGATGTCATGAAATTAGTAAGGTGCAAAAGTCAGTGGGTATTTTGATGACTCCCTGATTTTTGTTGTTTCTGAATTTACAAGAAAGCTTCCTCTTTCAAGATTTTTTGTAATAAAATTATATTGGCTAAGGAGATTTAGAACTTGTTTTAACAAAGTTAGCCAATTATACCAGCAAAAAAAGCATAATTTTAAGAAAAAAGTCTTAATTTTGAGATGGGTATTGAATCCCATGTAGTTGTTAAGAAATAAAACAGAGAGTTCTTGTGAGCTCTTGACAAATTTCCTGCAAACATAACATTTTTTGATAACTGCATTACAGCTTCCTAATCAGAATATTGACATCGATACAGTCAAGTTACAAAAGAGTTCCATCACGTAAGGATTCCCAGTGTTGGCCTTTTATAACCACAACCCCTTCGCTCCAGTACCCAGGCTCTCCTTAACTCCTGGCAACCTCTATTCTGTTCTCTGTATTTATTTTTTGGTCATTTCAAGAATGTTATATGAATATAATCATACACTATTAAATGTTTTTGAACTGATGTTTTTTCACTCAGCATAATTTTCTGTAGATTAATCAAAGTTATGTATATCAATAATTTTTGCTGAGTAGCACTTCACAGTATGGATGTGCCAGAATTTATAACTATTCACCCATTGAATGACATCTGGATTATTTCTGGCTTAGGGTTGTTGTAAATAAAACTGCTGCGGCCATTCCTGCATAGTCTTTTGTGGAACATAAGTTTTTGTTTATCTGTGATAAATTAGAGCAATTGCTCAGTTATATTGTAGTTGTGTGTTTAGTTTTTAAATAAACCATCAAACTGTTTTCCAGGTTGTTTGTACAATTTTACATTCTCACTGGTAGTGAGTAAATGATCCATTTTCTCTGCATCCTTGCCAGAATTTGGTTGTCACTATATTTTGGCCATTCTGATAGGTATGTAGCAACATCTCATAGTATTTTTAAATTTGCATTTACCTAATGGCTAATAATATTGAGCCTCATTTCATGTGCTTATTTGTCAATCATGTATATTTAATAGAATATCTGTACCCATTTTCGTATTTTATTAATGATGGACGAGCTTTAAGAGTTCTTTGTATATCCTAAATACCAGTCCTTTATGATCTTCAAATATATTCTCCCATTCTTAAGCTTGTGTTTTCATCGCCTTAATAGGTTCTTTCACAGAGCAAAGGTTTCAAATTTTGAGGCCCTGTTTATCAATTTTTGTGTTGCTGAATCCTGCTTTTGTCATGTCTGAGAACTCTTTGGTTGATTGTAGATTTCAAAGATTTTATCTGATGATTTTTTTTCTTGAAGTTTTATATTTTCCACTTAAGTTTGTGATTCATTTTTAATTAATTTTTGTATAAGGTGTGAGGTTTAGGTTCAGGTTATACTTTTGCCTAGGGATGTCCAATTATTTCCAGAACGATTTGTTGAAAGAATTATTTTTTTCTCCATTGAAATTGCTTTGGTACCTTTATCAAAAATCACTTGGGCGTATTGTGTTCACTTCTTTCTGGGTAGCCTCTTCTGTTACATTCATTTTTGTCTATCCTTTCACCAACCTCATGTAGACTTCATTACTGTAGCTACATAATAAGTCTTAAAATTAGGTAGAATATTTCCTCCCACTTTATTCTTATGTTTTAAAATTGTTGTAGTTCCTCTAATTTTCTGTAATCTTCTTTATAGAAAAATGTCACTAGTATTTTGATAGGAATTTTATTTAACCATATATAAATTTGGGAAAATTTGACATATTTCCTATGTAGAGTTTTCAAATCTGTGAACATGACATGTCTTCCTATATGTTTAGATCTTCTTTCATTTACTTTATCAGCACTTTGTAGTATTCAGCAAAAATGTACCATCCAGGTTTTGTTACATTTTCATGTAATTATTTCATTTTTAGTGATTGTAAATGCTATTGCAGTTTTACTTTCTGTGTCCACTTGTTTATTGCTAACATATGGAACTATAAATGATTTGTATATGTTTAACTTGTATTCTGTGACTTCTTGGGACTGTTACTATAGAAGGTATTTTTGTGGGTTCATTAAAATTTATAATATAGACCATCAGGATGTCTGCAATATGAAAAGTGCAGACTTTCTTCTTTCTTGATTTATGTGACTTATACAGTTAGCCTTCTGTATCCTTAGGTTCTGCATCCACAGACTCAACCAAATGTAGATGTGAAATATAGTACTTGAGGGATGCTGGACACACAGATGAATGTGCAACTTGAACATCTGAGGATCTTGATATTTGTGGGAGGTCCTTGAACAATGCCCCTTGGACATGAAGGGGTGACTGTATTTCCTTTTACTTGCCTCCTGCCACTGCTTAGAAATTCCAATACTATACTGAGTAAGAGTGTGAGAGTAGATGTTTTTATCTTGTTTCTCATCCTAAAAGAAAAGCATTTAGTCTTTCACCAGTAAATATAATGTCAATTGTACATTTTTGGTAGATGCTTTTGATCAAGTTGAGAGAGTTTCCCTCTATTCCTAATTTTTGACATTTTTTAAAATCATAAATGGATGTTGAATTTTATATTTTCTGCATCAGTTGTTATGGTTATGTAATTTTTCCTTTAGACTGTTATTATTGTAGATTACGTGTTGATTTTTGAATATTGAACCAACCTTAAATAATTAGAATAAATCCTACTTGGTCATGGAAAATAATTCTTTTTATATTTCACTGAATTCTGTTTTCTAATACTGTGTAAAGGAATTTTGTGTCTATATTCATTAGGAATACTCATCTGTAGTTTTCTTTTTTGGTATGATCTTTTCCTGGTGTTGGTATCTGAGTAATACTGCTTTCATAAAATGAAATACGAATTATTCTATTATCTTCTATTGTCTGGAGAGATTGAGTAGAATTGTTGTTAATTCTTTTTTAAATGTTTGGTAGAATTTTCCAGTGAGACTTCTTTTGTGACAGTTTTAAAATTATGCATTCACCTTTTTATTGGTTATATAGCTATTAAAATATCTATTTCATATTGGCTAAGTTGTGGTACTTTGTGTTTTTTAAGGAACTGATTGGTCACATCTAAGTTACAAATTTTATGTTTTTAGAGTTTTTGTTAGTATTCTCCATGGTCATTTTGATGTCTGCAGATTTTGCAATGATAATATCTCTTTCACTTATGATATCCAAGGTGCCTTAAGCATGAAATTTACTATATGCAGCTTTACATATGATTGACAAAATGTGGCTTTGAAAGTTAATACCTATTTTGTGCTTAAAAGAAAATCACTGTGTGTATTTAAACAACTAAAACACATATCCTCTACATATATCTAGCCGCATTGTGAACAGATTATTGAACAATATCTTAAATTTCAATAAAGTATGTATAATTTTAGTTAATGCCAATACGTAATTAATCTTATCAATAGACAAATGTTTCATGTATCTATTGTTATAAAACAAACCATTCTACAACATAGTGTCTTAAAAAAATAGACTTTTTAACTCATTCCTCTGTGGGCTGGTTGGGCTTATTTGGGTGGTTCATCTGTTCTAATTGGTGTTAGCTGGCAGTTCAGCTAGGGCTAGAATATCAACATCTTTGTTCTTCTGCTTGGAGCTTCACCTCTGATGTGGTTGCTTGAGACTCTCTCTCTCTCCCTCTTTCCCTTCCCCTCTCTCCCTCTCTTTCCCTCCCCTTTGTCTCACTCTTTCCACATGGGGTTTCTAGCAGGAGGAGTAGACTTTTTACACAGTGCCTAGCTTCCAAAAGAGGGAAAGCAGAAACTGCCAAGCTTCTTTAGCCTTGGAACTGACATAGTTTCACTGCTTCTGCCTTCTGGTCAAAGCAAGCTCAAAGTTAACCCAGATTTAAAAGAGGAAAACAGTCTACTACAGCAAATAACTATAAAAGATCAACATTTTCTGAAGATATGTGAACAAATAAGACATGTTGAGTGCCTTTAAATTAATATTTTTAGAAAACATAATATAAATTAATTTAAATAATAGCATATGCCTCCTAAAGATGTGTCCAGTTCCTACTCCCTGACATGTATAAATGTTACCTAATTTGAAAGAGAGGTTTTTGCAGATACAGTATTGAGATGAAGATACGATTTCGTAAGACCCAGATAGGCCCTATATACCATGGCAAGCATCTTTATAAGAAAGATGGAGAGGAATATAGACTCAAGTAGAAAGAAGTAGGCAATGTGACCACAGAAACGGAGAATGGAGTAATGAGGCCACAAATTGAGGAATTCCAGCAGCCACCAGAAGCTGGAGAAGGCAAAGTTCACACTCTCCCCTAGAGCCTCCAAGAAAATACTGACCTGCTAACGCCTTGATTTTGGTTGACTGAAACTTATTTTGGATTCTTTGGTCTCTAGAAATATGAAAGAATACATTTCTGTTGTTTAGAATCATTAAATTTGAAGTAATTTTTTAAAGAAATCTTCAGGAAATGAATATCATGCCTAAGTCTGAGGTGTTCTTAATATGTTAATAAAACTTTGTTTTAAAAATACTTGTCTATTTCAGAAATCTTTAAAAGACTTTTGAAAGATTGTCTATCTTTGGTTCACAGAAGTCAACAAAAATATACTCCAATTTATGTAAATTGCTTTATAATTATAATTAATTTGGAAATAATTACAATTTCACAGAAGGGTGCACATGGAGGTCTGCGCACCATTTACTCAACTTCCCCACCAGTTTAACATCTTAGATAAGTTATAGTACGCTATCAAAACCACCATATTGGTGTTGGTGTAATCCATAGTATGTCTATGTTTATGGCTCTATGCAATTTTATAAAATATGTAGCTTTGTGTTATCCCTTACCACAATGAAGATAGTAACCTGTGCCATACCATATGATTCTCTCCTGCTACTCTTTTATAAGCACACCCACTCACCATCCCCATCCCCAGCTCTTCAAACCATGAATATGTTGTTCATTTCTATAATTATGTTCACAACATAATTATGTTATTTCACAAATGTTATATAAACAAAATAATTATATGTGTATTTCTTTGAAATTGGCATTTTTATATATTTTTTCACTGAGTATCATTTCCTTTAGGTACCTACAAGTTGTTGCATGTGTCAATAGTTTTTTCTACTGCTGAGTGGTTTGAATGTAGCAGAATTTAACCATTCACCCATTAAAACACATACTGGTAGTTTCTAGTTTTTGGCTGTTATGAGTAAAGCAACTATAGATATTTGTATACAAGTTTTGTAAGTTTTTAATTTTTCTTTGATTTATCCCTGAAATGTAGTTGCTGGTTACTATGAGAAGTCTTTATTAGTGTTAAAAGTAACGAAGTTTTTTTCAGAGTGGCTGTACCAATTTTCATTTCTACCAGCAACATTAGTTTCTACAAATCCTCACCAACATTGGGTGTTATTAGTCTAAAACAAAGTTTAGCCATTCTGATAGGTGTGTTATTTATAGCCCACTTTTGGAATAAAAACGTATATTTATTGAAATATAAATTGTGAGTTTGTATTGTTACTTATAAAAAATGTTACCTTCCTTTTGATTGGTTTTGTAATTATTTTTTAGCTCAATGCAAAAATTTTACATAAAGGAGAAAATAATTTGCAAAATAAATTTTAGGTTGAATTCTGTATTGTTAGAAATATCTCATATTATCAAGATTATTATTTCAGTATTTCATCAAATCTCTTGATAAAAATATTTTTCCTCTGTGATTATAACATAACTATAAACTAATCAGCATATGGTGACAACATTTCTTGAGCATTACAATATGGTCCAAATTTTGATTTTATTCAGATGGTCTTTATTTTTGTTCTATATTGGAAAATAGAAAATTGCATTTAATTTGAATCTGTAAAGAATTTAAAATTCCATATTCAGATTAGTTCATATTTAAATAACACTTTTTTTTTTCAGTAAAATTTTAAGTTGCCAAAGTCAAGGAGATAATTTATTGGTGTTCTAGTACTTTATTATAGAATACTAAGCTTGTGGCAAATGCCAAAAATTAGCCAGTGCAGATATATTTGTTTGAGTCATCCATCATAGTCAAATGCAGATACCTACCTGCAATTTCAAGTGTTTGCGTATTTTCACTGGAAATGTTAATTAAAATTTAATATAATTTCAAAAGAGATTGTAACAATAACTTGGGAGGTAGAAAGTCTTGAAAGATGGAACAAGAATTGCAGAAAGTATTGAGTTAATTTTGTAGGGAACATATTATAGCAATATTGGTCAAGACAGAAAGAAAGAAAAAGACTTATTACCAATATCAGTAATTAAAAAATGAGATAGGATGATGAATTCTATACATGTTTTTAGAAACTGTGGAATATTATAGAGCACTTTATGCCAATGAGTTTGGCACCTTAGATGAAATGGACAAATCCTTCAAAAAGATGGCTTACCAAAAGTAACATAACAAGAAAAGGAAAACCTTAGTAGCTATATATCAATGAAATACATTGAATTTTTAATTTAAAACATCTCAGAAAGAAAACCCCAAGCCCACATGGTTTTATTAGTAAGTGCTGCCAAACATTTAAAAAAGAAGTGAAACTAATTCTACACATATACTATTAGAAAATAAAAGAGAAAAAATTTAAAGCTTTCTAAGACACCACCAAAATCAGAGAATCAAAATAATATATATATATTTATATTTATATATACACCCACTTTCCCATGAATGTAGTTGCAAGAAAATCTGTGACAAAATATAGCAGATTTATTTTAGTGATATATTAAAAAGGTAATTCATTATGATCAAGTGAGGTTTATCTCTTAAATGAAATATTGTTTTAAGGCACAAAAGCAGTGAGTGTGATACTCCATATCAATAGATGAAGAAGTGATATGGTTATCTTAATAAAAGCAAAAATTATTAGTCAAAATTTAATACAATAATTCAAAATAGAAACCTCACTGAACTAAGAATAAAAAGTAACTGCTCTAAACTAGTAAAAGGATCTATTAAAAAAATCCCCAACTAACATTGTACTACTTCCCAAATAACACTGAGACATTTGAAGTTGTCTGCCTTTAGCATTTCTATTCAATGTTTTGGTGGATGTCATAGGGACATGGATGAAACTGGAAACTGTCATTCTCAGCAAACTGACACAAGAACAGAAAATCAATCACTGCATGTTCTCACTCATAAGTGAGTGTTGAACAGTGCAAACACGTGGACATAGGGAGGGGAGCATCACACACTGGGGTCCCTTGTCAGGGGCTAGGGGAGGGACAGTGGGAGGGATGGTGGGAAGGGATAATGAGGGGGAGAAATGTCAGGTATAGGTGATGGGGGGATGGAGGCAGCAAACCACCTTGCCATGAATGTACCTATGCAACAATCTGGCATGATCTGCACATGTACACCGGAATCTAAAGTACAATAAAAAAAGAGAAAGAAATTAAAGGTAAACAATTGTAAAAATGGAAGTTAAATTATCTTTATTTACTGATGAAATGATTTTGTAAGTGGAGATCCACCAGGGTCTTAGAAAGATACAAAACTTGATTTAACATCTTTGTGGGCAGAAGCCTATATGAAAAATGTTATATTCCATATACAAGCAAAATACAATTACAACCTGAAACTAAGAAAAAAATTTACAATCATACCCTAAACACAAACTAATTAGAGATAAATTTAACAAAAAATGTGCAAGACCAATACATTGAAATCTCTGAAACATTGTTGAGAGAAATTAAAGACATGAAATAAAGAAATAGATATACCATGAATAGAAAAAGATATACCAAGTTAATAGACTAGAAACCTCAAAATTTTAAAGGTTGTTGCTCCCCAAATAGATCCGTAAATTCAATGTATTTCCATTTTAAATTCGAGTAGGCTGTTTTTTGTGTGTGCGGTAGAAATTGTCAAGCTGATTTCAAAATGTATGTGGAAATAAAGGAACCTAGAATAGGTGAAATGATCTTGAAAAAGAACACAAAAAGTAAAATGATTGGGATTAAGAACCACTGAGTTGGAAATTTATTATCATGGTTTAAAAAACTTTAGGATCTAGTTTTAAGTGCTTCTAGATTTGTTTTGAAAAATACATGAAGGTAACTAATGCAATACAAAAAATGAGATAATGAGAAAGACGTAAATATAAATGCAAATTTAAATAATATAAAGTTCCCAACATATTTGTGTATTTATGTTCATATACATGGATAGGTGAATGGAAAGATAGCAGTAGTTTTTGATTCATAATTGGTGTGTCATTTGGGGTTCTTTGCAAGCTGTAGAAACTGATGCTGAATAAGAGGCAAAAAAAAGTAATACTGGCAGTCACAGGAGCTCAAAGAAAAATGGGGTGCTTGGCAATGAGATGGAAAAGGGCAAGAATGAAAATAGTTCTGAACACCAGGAACCAAGGTCCATGACTACGTTAGTATTTACAGCCTGAGCATAATGCCTTTGATGGGATTGGATGACATGCTTACTTTTTGATCTCTTTGTTCTTCTCCTCAAGATTCAAACTCCAGGGAGATGGAAACTAAGCAAATGTTGAACTGTTTTCTTGAAAGATAGGGACAGTATTTTTTTTTTTTCCTGTCTACTCATGCCTTTTGCAGTAGGGTTTTGTTACCCCTTCCATCAAAAAGTAAGGTTTATGTCTCTACTCTTGAATCAGTATGGACTTAGGTTTGAGGCTTTTTTTGGCCAATGAGGCATTAGCAAATGTGAAATACAGGGAGGCTTCAGTAGCACTTGTGCATTGGATTCATCTTTATTTGGCTACAGCTGGAAATCTGAGCTACAATATGAACAAGTTGTAGCTTGCATTTTGGAGAGATTACTTATAAGTGAACCACAGTACTCCAGCTCATAGCCTGCATTTTGCTAGAATGCCAGTTTGATGATATTGGATCACCTCCCTGGAACTGACAGATTGCTGCAGTGCAGGACCCGATTCAAGAACAACTGATCATGTAAACCTGTCTCACACTGCTGATTCAAAGAATCATGAGCAAATAAAATTGTTTTTCAAAACCGCTAAATATAGAGGTAATTTGATGTGCAAAAATGGATAACTGATATAAAAAGCTGTGTTAAGGAGAAAGCAAAAACATGTAGCATTGGCTCTGGACTTAATATTGTCCTTAATATTACAGAAGGATATATAACAAATCAGTTACAATATAGTCTTAGTGTGGTGATAATCATAATAATAAAAGAGTATATATTGAAACCTCTCAGTGTGCTGACATTGACCTATGCACTTTATTAGTAGATAAGTATATTATTGTTCTCATTTTGTAAATGAAGAAACTGAAGCACAGGGTAGTAACTTGGCCAGGGTCGTAAAACCGTAAGTGATAAAGTTACTATTTGAACTCAGTCTCTTTCTAAAATCTATGTATAAATGTTTGGCACCAATGCATGTCTATTCGCATTAAGACATTGATTCTTATAATATCCTATTACAATTAAGAAAGATTATATGAGAACGTAAAGAGATTGAGGTCAGTATACTCGTTTACATTGTAAGTTTTCATGCTTTTTTTTTTTTTTTTGTGGGGGAGGGTGCGGGTCTTGCTCTGTCACCCAGGCTGGAGTACATTGGCATGATCTTGGCTAACTGCAACCTCCATCTCCTGGGCTCAAGCGATTCTCGTGCCTCAGCCACTCAAGAAGCTGGAACTAAAGGTGCATGCCACCAAGCCCGGCTAATTTTTGTTGTTTTTGGTAAAGATGTGTTTACACCATGTTGGCCAGGCTGGTCTTTAACTACTGGCCTCAAGTGATCTGTACCTCAGCCTCCCAGTGCTGGGATCATGGGCGTGACCACTGCACCCAACCCAGTCATATTTACACAATATCTATTACTTTCTGCATGAAAAATGAGCATATTTTAACACTTTTAATTCTTTTTTTCTCTTCTCATTTCGATTTTTATTTTTATAATTTAATTTATAATTGTCCCCTCCACATAATTTCTATAAAATATAAACCATACCTCCTTGCTTAAATTAAAGCCTACGTCTATTTTTTAACATGCCTTCTCTGTTACTGAGATCTTTTACTTTGTTTTCTCTCTTTGGCTAAATTTTATGATTATGTAGTCTTTCCCTTCATTTCCACTTCTTCATCCCATAGGGCTCATCAGTTCTGTCATGCATAGGAATATTTGCCTGTGGCTTTTATAATTGGAATACAAACTAATTGGGTATAAAACTGAAAATAATATATTTTTTCTCTTAGTTTTTATAGAAATTAATGAATATTATGAGATGTTTTTAAACTTTACCTTTCTACTTCTGCTTTAAATCCCTAGGGATTCTTTATCTTAGTAATTTATCAGTGTTTACTCTTCCATATTATTATTATTTGCAAATACAAGTCTTTAAGCAAAATCTCTGCTTTTCTTTTAGTATTTTGTGTTTTATTAATTCTATTATTGTGTTTGGCTATACCAATTATAAGTTTGCTGGATTACCTTTAGCTGGCTTCTGTTTCCATTAGCTTTCTTCTAAATTACATTAAGATATTTATATCTTTTCATTTCTTTTTTGTGAAGTTTCTTTACATCTGTCCTCCAAGTCTCAGCTATAGTTTCCACTGTTTTGTTTGTTTGTGTGTTTGTTATTACTATTTTTTTGAGACAGAGTCTTGCTCTGTCACCTAGGCTGAGATGCCATGGCTTGATCTCTGAAAACTCTGCCTGCACCCTGTGTCTCCTGGGTTCAAATGATTCTCCTGCTTCAGCCTCCTGAATAGCTGGGATTACAGGTCCCCATCACCACACCCAGCTAATTTTTGTATTTTTTTTTTTTGGTAGAGAGGGGGTTTCACCATATTGGCCAGGCTGGTCTTGAGCTCCTGGTCTCAAGTGATCCACCTGCCTCAGCCTCCCAAAGTGCTGGGATTATAGGCATGAGTCACCATGTCCAGCCTTCAGTTGTTTCTAATGTGATTTCTAATCCTATGATGAATTCTCCCATTTCTTGTGTTCATCCACTTACATTTTTGTTTCAGTTAATCTTTACTTTCAATTCCATGAGATTTGTTTTAAATAAATGATATTTTTGTAACTCTGAAGCACATTGTTTCTGGGTATATATTTATATTCTGTATATGTCTTTTGCTTATGTTTCTTCCTCTTTCAACTCTCACCTCTATCTCTCCATTTTCATACATGTATTTTTCATTATTTGAAGCTACTCATTTTGAATAGGAAACGTTTTATATTGGAATATATTTTGGCATGGAAAGTAGTGCCATACAAATAGAGTGAGCTGGGGAACTCCATATATATTTTTTTTATTATTATACTTTTAAGTTCTGGGGTATATGTGCAGAACATGCAGGTTTGTTACATAGGTATACATGTGCCATGGTGGTTTGCTGCACCCATCAACTAGTCATCTACATTAGATATTTCTCTTAATGCTATCCCTCCCCTATCCTCCTAACCTCCCAATAGGCCCCAGTGTGTGATGTTCCCTTCCCTGTGTCCATGTGTTCTCATTGTTCAACTCCCACCTATGAGTGAGAACATGTGATGTTTGGTTTTCTTTTTCTGTTCTTGTGTTAGTTTGTTGAAGGTGATGGTTTCTAGCTTCATCCATGTCTCTGAAAAGGATGTGAACGCATCCTTTTTTTATAACTGCATAGTATTCCATGGTGTATATGTGCCACATTTTTTTTTATCCAGCGTGTCATTGATGGGAATTTAGGTTGGTTCCAAGTCTTTTCTATTGTGAACAGTGCCACAATAAACATACGTGTGCATGTGTCTTTATAATTGAATGATTTATAATCCTTTGGGTATATGCCCAGCAATGGGATTGCCGGGTCAAATGGTATTTCTAGTTCTAGATCCTTGAGGTATTGCCACACTGTCTTCCACAATGGTTGAACTAATTTACACTCCCACCAACAGTATAAAAGTGTTCCTCTTTCTCCACATCCTCTCCAGCATCCATTGTTCCCTGACTTTTTAATGATCACCATTCTGACTGGCATGACATGGTATCTCATTGTGGTTTTGATTTGCATTTCTTTAATGACCAGTAATGATGAACTTTATTCATGTTTGTTGGCTGCACTAAATGCCCACAAGAGAAAGAAGGAAAGATCTAAAATCAACACCCTAACATCACAATGAACTGAACTAAAGAAGCAAGGGCAAACAAATTCAAAAGCTGGTAGACGACAAGAAATAACTAAGATCAGAGCAGAACTGAAGGAGACAGAGACAGGAAAAACCCTTCAAAAAATCAATGAATCCAGGAGCTGGTTTTTTGAAAAGACTAACAAAATAGATAGATCGCAAGCCAGACAAAACAAGAAGAAAAGAGAAAAAAGTCAAATAGACACAGTAAAAAATGATAACAGGGATATCACCACTGATCCCACAGAAAAACAAACTACCATCAGAGAATTCTATAAATACCTCTGTGGAAATAAACTAGAAAATCTAGAAGAAATAGATAAATTGCTGGACACATACACCATCCCACGACTAAACCAGGAAGAAGTCCAATCCCTGAATAGACCAATAACAAGTTCTGATATTGAGGCAGTAATTAATAGCCTACCAACAAAAAAGACCAGGACCATATGGATCCACAGCCAAATTCTACTGGAGGTACAAAGAGGAGTTGGTACCTTTCCTTCTGAAACTATTCCAAATAATACAAAAAGAGGGAATCCTCCCTAACTTGTTTTATGAGGTCAGCATCATCCTGATACCAAAACCTGACAGAGATACAACAAAAAAGAAAATTTCAGGCCAATATCCTTGATGAACATCAATGCAAAAAATCTCAATAACATACTGGCAAACCGAATCCAACAGCACATCAAAAAACTTATCCACTACGATTAAGTTGGCTTCATCCCTGGGATGCAAGGCTGGTTCAACATATGCAAATCGATAAATGTAATCCATATATAAACAGAACTAATGACAAAAACGACATGATTATCTCAATAGCTGCACAAAAGGACTTCGACAAAATTCAACACGCCCTCAAGCTAAAAACTCAATAAACTAAGTATTGCTGGAGCATGTCTCAAAATAATAAGATCTATTTATGACAGACACACAGCCAATATCATACTGAATAGGCCAAAACTGAAAGCATTTCCTTTGAAAACTGGCACAAGACAAGGATGCCCTCTCTCACCAATCCTATTCAACATAATATTGGTAGTTCTGGCCAGAGTAACCAGACAAGGCAAAGAAATAAAGGATATCCAATTAGGAAAAGAGGAAGTCAAATTGTCTCTATTTGCAGATGACATGATTGTATATTTATAAAACTCCATCGTCTCAGTCCAAAATCTCAAGTTGATGAGCAACTTCAGCAACGTCTCCGGATACAAAATCAATGTGGGAAAATCACATTTTCAATTTAGATTTATTCTCTGAAAGACAGATTGGCAAATGTTTTCAGTAAAGAGTTAGTAAACATGTTAGGCTTTAAGGTCCCTAACAATAACTCCGTTGTTGTAGCACAAAATCAGCCACAGCACTATGTAAATCTCTGGGCCTGGATACATGCCAATACAATTTTATTACAAAATACAGATGATGGGTTGTATTTGGCTCATGAGCAATATTTTGTTGTCTCCTGCTCTATCGTGCAGTTGTAGATAGGAGGCTTTTACCAAATAATGATGAGAACAAGTATTACAACTCTTCGGTGCAGATGAAGTGCAGTTGGTGATACTTTGTTCCTCAGTTGATTATCTGTCACAAGAATGAATGCTGCTAACTTGGCAGAGGCTGTGCTGTTACTTGAAACTGATTCTACTACTGTCCATATAACCTATCAAACACTGATAATTTACCACCCTCTCTCTCTTACCAGACATTTCTGTTCATTTCTTCTTCTATTCCCAGATGCAGCATTTTTGGCAGTTGTCAACCTCTCTTACTATTTTCTTTCTACTCTATGTTTATGGACTACATTTATGGACTAAGGTTTTTAGGCATGCTTTTGGAATTTAAAGAAACGCCTATCCTTCAAGAAAGTCACTCTTAAACATTTGAAATTGATCTGGCTTCCAAATTGTTGTTGCTTTATTTAGTTTTAATCTCTTCAGAAACGAAATTTATTTATTTACTTTTGGCTTTATGAATTCTGTGCCCAAGAAGTTAATTCTTATGTTCAGTGAGTGCATGGTCTTGGGGTTAAACTACAAACAAAAATGAAAACATCTAATAGTGCAAAATACTTGTTTAGTTATATGATCTTATTCTTTAAACATTTCAGTTCATTCATTCAACTTGACAAGTTTAAACATTGATTATATGAGGGTAAGATAAACAAAGTCATTCTCAAGGCAATGACTTACTTTCTCCTAGACTTATATGTTACTGTGAACATTTTAATGTTAATTACAATACTTCCACTATATTCCTACAACCACCCCAGACAGACCAAGAAGTGGGAGACAGTAAGAAAAATAAGATAATAAGAAAAGAAAGCTTATTTTATTTATAATATCATTAAGTATTCATTATTTTCTTTGCTTAGAAAAGGAGTTCTTAATGCACGCAAATGCCCATTTTAACTCCCTTTTTAATAAATGTTATATAAAGTTTGGCTGGGGTTGTTATTATACAATATCTATAGTATATTTATATATATTCAAAGTATTTATGATATAATATTGCACTTAAAATTTGTCTGCATTAGATGCTATTTTTAAAAATAGAAATTATGACCTTCAGGTAGTCTGATCAGAATTTTTAAGTGTAAACTTTGCCAAAGGATATCTTACATAAATTGGTGAAAATTGGTCACTTGGTAAGTAAAAAACATGCAGCAGTAGCCAAAGGTATTACCTTTTATTTTGATTTTTTTGTGTATTTTTTTCTGCAAAGAATAGAAATGTATAGAAGAAATATAATAATTTCTTTAAAAGTTTGGGGGTAGATTCATGGTTAACACTTTAAAAATTTTTTTCTTTATAAAATGTTGAGTGCTTTTACTATAATAATATCTCTAAGCTTGGATACACTCCTTTTCTATCTGTATGGAAAAAGCAAATGGAAGAAGAAACCAATGTTTATTGTGGGAACTGAGTTAAGAGAGACATAACTACCAGTTTTTACACAACTAATAAGTTGTAATGCTAGGACACAACTCCAAATTTGTCAGATGAAAATCCATGCTCTTATCTGTATGTCACTTGTTACTATGCCAACACATTTTATCTTTAGATAGTTTAATAAATGTAAACCTTTTTTCTGGATAATTCATGTCTTACAAATCACAATTTTTTTATATATCAGGTCTTCTTCCAGCAAACACTATCTAGAAAGTTTACTTATTTCAGTTTTTCAATGGCTATATTTATTAACATATTCAACTAATATTTATTGACTTGTGGGGAAAAATAATGTAAATTAAACAGACACAACCCCAAATCTCCTGAATTATTTTCATATCAAAACCTTGTTGGTCTCTTTAAATTAGTCACTGTGATCGCTTCTCAGCCTTTTCACTAAGATCAAGTGTACTATCTGTTTTTATCAGTTTAAAATAATCACTGTGGGAAGTTTTTCACCTATTCTAGAGATGTGTCTATCACTGAAAATATTTTGGGAATGCATCTCTTTCACAATTTTCTAAACAGTTTTCTCTTAATTGTCACCAAATCCTAAATGAGTAGTGTTTGCTCTTAGGGTATGTCTTTTAATGTTACGCACAACTAAACATCATCCTAGCCTAAAGGCAACAAATTAGTTACATAGTCAATTAAAAAATTTTCTTTCCATTGGGTTACCCAACATTCTGTCTTGCTCACTAAGATTATAGATTGAAATATGACAGCTGTTTTCTTTGACTTTTAATGTAAATCTAATAGCAGTTCTCTTAAGAAATTCTATTTTGTTCCAGAAATAAAGGGCAGAGTTCTTGGGCTACCATTTCAGAAGCTTCCTGATCCAGCTTTGAACACTCATATGTTTATTCACTTTTAACACAGACAGTGTTGCTGGTCTGCAGACATGTGTTGTATACTTACTTGGTCTGTGTCTGACTGGGGAAAAGGATAGGAGATGTAACATGCAAATAGGAAAAGGAAAAAAAAAATCCCAATGTGTTTGCAGTTTTTCTTGAGCTGTTAAGAGACTGATCACATATATATTGTGCATTTTTACCACTTCTCATCTCATTTATACTTTTCCTTATGTTTAGGTATGACCTCACTCCATTTATGCTGAACTCTAATTTTATCCAACTTTCCTGATCTTTTCTGTTGTAATGATGTTGGGTCATTTAAGTTCCACATTATGGTATTGTTATTTGATATACCTTTCTTTCTATTAAATATAAGATCCTTAAAAACATGCTCTGTACATTTCATTGATTATTGTATCACATAAAGCCCCATCACAATAAATTCAAATGGGTTGAGTGTGATGGCTTATGCAATATAATCCCAGCACTGTGGGAGGCCGAGGCAGGATCTAGCTTGAGCTCAGAAGTTCAAGACCTGCTTGGGCAACATAAAAAAAAAAAAAAAAAAAAAGGAAAACTAAAATTAGCTGGATCTGGTGGCACACACCTGTAGCTACTTGTGGGACTGAGGCAAGAGGATCTCTGGGTGAGGTACAGGCTGCAGTGAGTCCTGATTGTGCCATGGCTCTCCAGCCTGGGTCACAGAGAAAGACCCTGTCTCCAAAAATAAATTAGATTAAATTTTTTAAAAGAACAATTAAATGAGTAAATGATGAATATTTGAACAGAAGAGATTGTATATAAAACAAATTTACAGAGTTGGTATGCAGTTGTATATACAATTCTACAAGGAACAAAATCAGGGATATATAAGAAAAGATCTGCTTTAGTCAGGGAGGAAAATAGAAAGAATTAAGAAAAAGAGTCATAAAAGTTTAGTTACTAATGAACAGATATTCATTATGCATTGGAGTATATCTGAGAGTTTTGCAAGAAGGAGGAAATTAGCTAAGAAGATTGTATTTGAAGCTCATATGTGCTTTACAATTATTATAATTACAAGAATATTAAGCTCTGAAAAGCTAAAAACAATTATATGTTTTATACTCTGTAGAAAGACTTTCTATCATAAAAATGAACAGAAAAGAATAATTTGATATTTTAAATATTTTTTCATCATCAAATATCATCATATTTCAACTTATAATTTTACAGGTACCTACAGAATATTGGACATACGGATTCAGAATCCAGAAGACTTTATCACCTGGAATCAAGGATTTATTTGGTACCTTCTTGGTCTTCATATCAAGTAACATTGTTTCAAAAAACAGAATTAACATATTTGCCACAAAGGAGTTTTTTGTTTTTTCTTTAATAATACTTCACATACTTTCCAATGCCTAAAAACAGCAAGGTGGTAAAAAGAGAATTAGATGATGATGTTACTGAGTCTGTCAAAGACCTTCTTTCCAATGAAGACTCAGCTGAGGATGCTTTTAAGACAAGTGAATTAATTGTTGATGGCCAAGAAGAGAAAGATACAGAGGTTGAAGAAGGATCTGAAGTTGAAGATGAAAGACCAGCTTGGAACAGTAAACTACAATACATCCTGGCCCAAGTTGGATTTTCTGTAGGTTTAGGAAATGTGTGGCGATTTCCATACCTATGTCAGAAGAATGGGGGCGGTAAGTTATTTTTTTAAGTGATAAATTACTGTAGTAAATTGCAATTGGATGTCTCAAATAGCTCCTATTATTGCTGTAGTCTTATTATTTTTGAAACTTTCAATTCCGTTGTAAAGCTAGGGAAACTTCTTTGTGGGAAGTGAGCCCAGATTTGTTTTTGGATTAGGTTTCTATAGGAGCAGATGGGCTTGCTGTGAATACTCAGGGATTCCTTAAGGGTAACACATTCTCAGATTCTTTCTCTGGAAGCTATAAACATCTCTGAATTACTGACTGGAACTTTTCTAACACATATTGCATCATTTATGCTTGTCAATTATTCCCTTTGAAGAATAACCTAAAGCTTCTGATAGATGACAATACTGGTGAAGAAAAACAGAATTTTCTCTCCATGATTTATTAATTCTTAAGTTGCCTCACTCTTCAAAAAATAAAAAAGATATGTAATTTAGAATAATTATGATCATCAAATGCTGATGAGGATATTTAGATCACAGTAGAAAGAATGTAAACAGATACATAATGCTAGATATTCTTCATCCTTAGGCATTTTATATATTTCATTTCCAGTTCTATGATATTTTGGGGCAATGTTCAGTTTCAAAGAAAATTTTAAAGAAATTAGCAACCTAAATTATCTGTAACATCATTGATATTCTTGCTATTAATATTTGCATTTGTGAATGTAATTATAAAGGCTTACTTTGCAAAAATTATCTTAGAAGTCTATGGAAAAAACTTTACAAAGGGGAAAATTCTTTATATTTGATGATAGTTTAATAGTACACCAAAATCAAACTGAATTTAACTAACATTGGGTTGAAATGTTATTATCTATGTATATGAAATATTATTTATGTATAGTATATGCTGTTAAAATAAGTGTGGCTAAAATGAGATATTCCATAAGTCATGCATTTCAGGACACGAAGTATATAAATAATATTTTGGTATTTGATTCTAGTTTGTGATAGTTTTATTGACTGGACAAAAATATGGTTTATTTTTAATGTAGCTGTAATCTACAAACCCTACATCAAATAATATAATATAACCCATGCATATTTAAATTTTTTGTTGGCCACTGAAACATGAAACACTAAGATGTTATGGTGACAAAATATGTTTAAGATATCTTTTACAGTATTTAATACAAACAGGCACAAAACAAAAGGTTTGGAAAAAGGTTTGCCCATTTGGCAAATCTGCTTGAGAGATAAAGATTGCTAAATAGAGTCAGTGATGCACTATGCATCCCTATACTGAAAAGCTCCTTGGCTAGCTGGTAACGTCACATATGAATTATTTATCAAATCAGCTGTAAGCAACTATGTACTATCCTGCTTTTTGTTCTTAGACATGATTCCATTTGCCAAGAGAAGCAGAAGATAAATTCTGGTTTTGAGACTTTTTTACCCTGTAAATCTTATTGGCCACACTGTTAAGGAGAATGGCTGATTTGGCTGAAAAGTCAGATTGACTTCCACTACGTACAACTTCTATCTTGGTCAAGAGTGCTAAAAGATTTTATATTTAGTATGGTTCTTAGCAAAAATGGCTCCTCCTTCTTATTTCCATGTGTTAAAAAAGTCAAAATATCTTTTCTAGTATTATTTATTTTCTTCTAAATGGAAATATGAGAAAGCAGTACTGTACATACTATAAAATACCAATTGATTTTTCATTTCAGAATGGTTATAGTACCAAAAATTGTACTCAACATACAGTACAGCATTGGGTCTTCTAGCTGTTGGAAGAATATCTTCTGACTAAGCAACCAGAAGATCGTCCTCAGCCTCAGGCTATAAAAATCGTATTCATGAATCATTTAAGCACTTTCTGAATAACAGAAAAAGGTATTAGAGTCAATATAAGTATATCTGCCTAATGATATTATCATTTTAAAGCACAATGGTTAAGCATAGTAGGTGGTATAGCATAGAGGCTTCCAGATCAGGTTTTAAAGTCAATTTGACTGTTTGAAGCCTGGTTATTTTTCACACTAGCCATGTGACCTTTCACAGGCTACCTCATTTGCTCAGGCTTAGTTCCCACTCTGTAATATAGGGTTAATAATGGCATCCATCTCCAAGGATTCTTGTAAGGGACAAATTAATAGCTACATGTAATGTGCTTGGAAATGTAAATGTTCAAATGTATATATTTAAAGCATAACACATTTATTTAATCATAGTCTTACATGACATGAAAACTTTCAGAAATGAAGACACAAAGACTAAGGGAAAACTGTCAGTTTTTATACTTAGAGTTTGTGAAGAATAGGCAGTCATGTAGAAATGTGATTGGACAAAAGAGTGTGATCTAATGAGAACAGACTAAAGGAAGAAAATGCAGCGAGTCCTGTCTGTTCAGATTCTTTTTGGCCTCTGGAGTAGCATTCCTTCCTCCTGGGTATGAAATAGGAACCCTCTGGAATGAGGATCTTCAAGGGAGAAGGGAGAAAATGACATTTCTAGATGTTGAGGCTTGCTTTGAAGAAGAGGCATTCTAGTTTCTATCACCCATCTTGGGGGAAAAGAATTCTTGTTTCTACGACTTGTTTCAGGGACAAAAAAAGAGTGGGAGAAGGAATAAAAGAAGAGGCAAGGAAGTCTTGGCTTCTGAAGTCCTTCCAATCTCCCTTAGTTCAAGGTACTCAGCATGCCAAGGTGCCATGCTTAAAAAAAATATTTCAATAAGTTTTTGTGTACAAGTGGATTTTTGTTATATGAATGAATTATATAGTGGTGAATTCAGAGATTTTAATGCGCTCCTCACCCAAGTAGCATGCATTGTATATAATATGTAGTTTTAAAACTCTATCCTCCATTTCAACCTGTCCCTTCTGAATCTCTAAAGTCCATTACATCTTACTGTATGCCTTTGCATACTTATAGCCTAGCTCCCACTTATAGGTGAGAACATAAAGTTTTTGATTTTCTACTTCTAAGTTACTTCACGTAGAATAATGGCCTCCAGCTCCATTCAAGTTAATAGGAAAGGCATTATCTTGTATCTTTTATGACTGAGTAGTATTCTGTTGTTTATAATACCACCTTTTCTTTATCCACTCATTAGTCTATGGGGACTTAGGTTGGTTCCACATCTTTGCAATTGTGAATTGTACTGCTGTAAACATATGCGTGTAAGTTTGTTTCTGCTTTTTGCTTCTTCTTTTTTTTTTTTTT
>NW_016107677.1:412068-422264 GCF_001604975.1 Cebus imitator | reverse complement strand
GATCTCTGTCACCCAGACTGGAGTGCAGTGGTGCAATGTCACCTCACTGCAACCTCTGCCCCTCCCCAGGCTCAAGTGTCAATCTTCACACCTCAGCCTCCTGAGTAGTGGGGACCACAGGCATGCAAACCATGCCCAGCTATTTTTTTGTATTTTTTTAAGTTGAGACTGGGACCTTACCATGTTGCCAAGGCTTGTCTTGAGCTCCTGAGCTCAAGCGATCTGCCAGCCTCAGCAACCAAAGTGCTGAGATTACAGGCATGAGCCACTGTGCCCAGCCTCAAGTATCTTTTTCATATAATGACTTCTTTCTCTTTGGGTAGATATTCAGGAGTGGGCTTACTGGATCGAATGTAAGGTCTATTTTTAGCTCTTTAAGGAATCTTCATTCTGTTTTCTGTAGAGGAATTTGAGATAGAAGAAAAGTCTAAGTATCCAACAGTATGTCATGCACACGTAACTGAAAAAAGATCCCCAATGAGTCTAATCATAATTTCTCTCTCTCTCTTTTTTCTTATTCATTAACATGCATATA
The DNA here is from genome assembly GCF_001604975.1 of Cebus imitator. Classification (NCBI taxonomy): domain Eukaryota; kingdom Metazoa; phylum Chordata; class Mammalia; order Primates; family Cebidae; genus Cebus; species Cebus imitator. The sequence goes on along the minus strand of NW_016107677.1, from coordinate 421,729 downwards.
AACCCATTCATAACCTAAGATTTAATACAGGTGTGAACATTTACTTTCAGTCTTTGGGGACAACATTCAGGTCAGCAGTTCCTGAATGTTGCTAATCATTTTAAAATTCGAGTTTTGTTTTCTAAGCTCATGCATCCATGTTTTACATTGTATAATTTTGTTAGAATCAAGTAAATATGAAAGACTGAAAATCAGTCATAGAAAGGTACAGATTATGTAGCAAATACTATAAGGGAAAATTCTTGTATATAATTATTATTACAGAGATATATAGATGCTGAGATAAATAATTTGAAAACATCCATTATTTTACTGGTTCAACTGAATACAGTTACTCACTAAATATTTGTATTCCCCTAAACATTTCATTAAGGCAATTTGAATAGATTCCAAAATCTATTCAGTGCCATTAAACATATGATAAATATGTAGGAAATGTATAATAAGAGCCTCTTTGTACAAAATAGGAATTAGTTACCATTGATTATGACATTTAACAGTATCTAGTTGGACAAAACTGCAAATTAGAAATTGGAATGTAAAAAGTCTAGCTCAGAGGTTATTTAATAATAATTTGCGTATGTAGCCCCATGTAGGAATGAGCTCCGCAGGCTGAAGTGGGAAGATCTCTTGAGCAGGGGAGTTTGAGGCTGCAGTGAACAGTGATCACACCACTGTACTTCAGCCTGGGTGACAGACTGAGACTCTGTCTTCAAAAAAAAAAGGAAAGAAAGAAACAAAGAAATGAGTAAAGGTTTTACATTTATCTTTTATCTTTTTTAATTTAGTTAATAGAATCTAGTATTAACATTGTCGAACTATTCAGGTACCTTTTAAAATCACTAGTCATAGTCATATGTCTTAATTTGTGATTTAACTTAAAAATACTTTTTGAAATATGGAAACTTTATTAAAAGGATAATAGTATATGCATTTTTACAATAGATATTAAATGTATCAATTTCTTAATGACTCTCACCACCTTCTCTGATAATTTTGGAAAACAAAAAGCAATTTGTGTTATTCTTTTATGTGGTATTTACGGGAAAAATGACATTTGTCTCTGATAGAAGTTATTTTCCTGTTTTTTTTTTTTCTTCGTTTTTCAGTCTAAGCAGACATTTCTTCTTCTATGATGTTATTTTATTTGGGGAAAAAAGTCAGCTTTAATGCCATAAAATCTCATCCACTAGAATTTTTCTGATTTACAATGTATTATTTCGATGAGCTTGTATAAATTTTAATAAATGAGTTTATAAACATTGTGTGAATAAGACTTATAGGAATTTGTGAGACCTGCCCCAGAAAAGAATGAATTTTAAATTATTATTTTTATGAAAAATGAAACTGTTTTACTCTTTAAATAAAATTAAACTAAAACTTTTAATAGCCTTACTTTTATCCTAATTATTTTTTAATCGTAAACTCTTTGTAGCAATCAAATTCAAGTTTTACAGTCTAGAAAGTGCAAAGTAATGGAATTCTGTCTTCTTCAAAGTTCTCTATAATTACACTATATAGTAATTCAAATATCTTTAATGAGATAAACTGAATTAGTGTATTTTCTACTGTGACTATTGAAAATATAATCTATTTTTTTTTGTTCTTGTTTCTTTAGGTGCATATCTTTTACCATATTTAATACTACTTATGGTAATAGGTATTCCCCTTTTTTTCCTGGAACTCTCTGTGGGTCAAAGAATTCGGCGAGGCAGCATTGGTGTATGGAATTATATAAGCCCTAAACTGGGCGGGATTGGATTTGCAAGTTGTGTAGTAAGTTTCCTGGTATGGTGTATGCTATAATATTTACAGGTTTTGAAATTATAAATGAAACTTCAGAGTGTGTGTTAATAAACAACTCTTTTACCACGTTTTAGACAACATTACTGGCATATGAACTAATACACAAAGCAAGCTATAAATATTGATATAGCTCAGTGTTGTTAATGCCTATTGTAAGTCTTGAGAAAGACATTAACGTTTTAGAAAAGATAATGCGCTCGAAATAAAAAATAAAATGAAGAGGATTTAAAAATGTTAAATAGAATTTTATACATTTGATCTCATTGTTTTAAGGGACGATGCATGAGAGGTTTAATGGAATCTCATTATTTTATTTTGCAGGTGTGCTATTTTGTGGCTCTCTACTACAACGTCATAATTGGCTGGAGTTTGTTTTATTTTTCTCAGTCTTTTCAGCAACCTCTACCTTGGGATCAGTGTCCTTTGGTGAAAAATGCTTCACACACTTGTAAGATATGTACAATATAGTGTTTTGGTATTTAAAGATTATAAGAGTGTCAAAGGCACAAGCTTTCAAGATTTTTTGTTTTTTAAAAATAATATGGACACATCAGTCAAAATTATCATTATAACAGATTTTTCTCACTTTCAGGATTGACATACTCTTGAGAGGTAGACTTTTGGCACCATCTAATTTTTCTAGCTTTTTCCAAGTTATTTTACTCTGCCCTATGATATTAGGGTAAAATATTATAAGCCTTCACTTATTAACTTTGATAATCTTTATTTTGTATGCCCTGATTGATGCCTTACATTTTCATTAAAGCTAACACAAAGGGGACAGAAAGAAGAATTTTAAATAGTTGCTTTGCATGGAACTCGTTTGAATGGAAATAGTTGCTTTTATGTCTTTGGTTCTGTTGTTTCATACTTTTCCCATCATTTTTTAAAATCCCGTAATATAATATAAATATTATAAAGAGGAGTCACCTATAGCAATCATGTCTAGTAAACATAGACTGTAATGTACAGGTCTATTTTGTATTTTTTAAGTAAACATGCTTAAAGAAAGTAAAAACAAATTGATGAAATATTTTACTTAATCTATCAACATATTATCAGTTCAACATATAATTAAATGTTATTAATATAATACTTTACAATAATTTTCTTATACTGAGTCTGAAATTTAGTTAAATTTTACATTTATAGCCCATGTCACTTTAGGCTGGCCCTATTTCAAATGCTACATGTGGTGGGTGGCCAGCGTCTAGCATATTTGACAGTGCTTCCTCAGGGAGTCAATCCAACAATTCTAGGGGTAGTAGGGGTGATTAAGCTGATTTGTTTAATTTACTTTGATAAGAGGACAGGTGTGGTGGCTCGCGCCTATAATCCCAGCACTTTGGGAGGCTGATGCAAGTGAAGCACCTGAGGTCAAAGGTCGAGACCAGTCTGACCAACATGGTAAAACCACGTCTCTACTAAAAATTCAAAAAATAGCTGGGTGTGGTAGCATGTACCTGTAATCCCAGCTACTCAGGAGGTTGAGGCAGGAGAATCACTTGAACTCAGCAGGCGGAGGTTTCAGTGAGTCTAGGTTGTGCCATTACACTCCACCTTGGGCAATGGAGCGAAACTCTAGCTCAAAAATAAATAAATAAATAAATACAAAAATACATAAATACATAATAATAGGAAATTCACATATTCTTACTGCAGAAGTGCGTAAGAAATAATACAACAGGATACATTTCTGTTGGTTTTTCAAATTTTTGCAAAGTTGAGTTTTTTGTTGTTCATTGTGAATTTCCATGCTGCTATACAATAGTAGTACTTTTCTAGAAAGCATTAAAAACTCACTTATAGGTTTATTGGAAAAAAATTGTCTCATTGCTCTTTATATTCTGAAATGATTGTGTGTTACCTTTCTTTCTACAGTTGTAGAACCAGAATGTGAACAAAGTTCTGCCACTACCTATTACTGGTACAGGGAAGCACTGAATATTTCAAGTTCCATTTCCGAAAGTGGGGGCTTAAACTGGAAGATGACCGTCTGCTTGTTGGCTGCCTGGGTCATGGTTTGCTTGGCTATGATCAAAGGCATTCAGTCTTCTGGAAAAGTTAGTATATTAGAGTCCTTCCACGTTCTGCTAATCAGCATTTCTGGTATCATTCCCCTCGCAAATTCTGTTACAAATTTCTGTGGGCAAATCACACATAACACTTGATTCTAGATAATTAAAGATTAGTGGAAAGGGATACTTTAAAAGTATGCTTAAATTAAAAAAAAAGACAAAAAATAGTGTTTTATAGTGAAATCTAAAGTTAATTATAATCTTTATTTCAACAAGATCTTTCAAATTTTGTTAGTACTCAAAAGTCCTTTCTTTTTTTGCCATTTTTTTCAATTAACCCTAATGTTTCAGTTCTCTGATTACCAAGTAGTTAAATTATGGAAACTGGAAAAAGATGAGTAATTTATTCATTTTGTTTGTTTGATATCATTTGTTTCTCTCTGCTGTAGGTATTCTAAGGAATACTTGTGTAAGACATTTTGAAATAATGTAATGTGGAGTGTTTCTTAAAGCCGTGAACATCATTAAGTAGTTAATGATAATTCCAACAAAGAATTCAGAGTAATGTAAAAGACTAAATATCATTCCTGCTAAGGCAAATTGGAAATTAGAATGGATGTTGTTGAAAAAGACATCAAGTGAATTCTAGATAGCTTGTTTGTTATTATTTTTAAAAGATGCATTAGTAAAGTAATTGCTATTCACTATTTTGCATCCATATTACTTTTGTTTTCATTGTCACTGCCGCTGTTCTAAAGCTCTCTACAGCTCTTGGGTGGATCATAGCAAGAATTTACTGTTGGCTCTTCTTTCTGCCCTTTAACAGTCCTGCTGTGCTATTTTCCTTTTCAAAGTGTACCTCTGATTTCAGGCTAACTTATTACCACTCCTCATCATACACTAGCAGGAATGGCAGTAGTAGCAGTAAGTGATAATAAAGATGTCTCTGACAAGAATTAGAGTAAGAACAATAATAGTAGCTAATGTTTATTATAAATTTATTTTGCTTTGGGTATTGTGATAACTACTTTTTATACTTTATCCCATTTAATTCTAAAAACAACTCTTAATAAGTAATTTTCATTTTCAGAACCATCTTACAGATTTAAAATAAACAGGTTTGAGAAGTTAGGTTAACTTATCCAAAGATTCATGGCTACTAAGGCCTAGTATTTGGAATCAAATGTAAGTCTGTCTAAATCTAGAGCCTATGTTCCTTAACTGCAATACTCAATGACTCACACTATTCTATTCCCACCAATTAGTGGAATCTTTTAGGGCTGATGTCTGTCTAATTCATCTTTGCTTCCTGTTACTTTATATTTAATTAAAATATTTAATAACTTTTTAACTTGTAAATTGTAGCTGATTTTACATTTACCTTCCTGCTGGTACCTCTGTATCATGTTGTCTTTCGAATTTGTAAATATACTTGATAGCACATCTAAATATCTTTAAATCTTTGGCAAATGTTAATTGTATTGTATGACTAAATAACTTCAATCAGCTTGTTCAATTGCGTGTTTCTTCCACTATATCAGAACCATATTATAAGTGAAGGAATAGATTCTTAAATAAGACCTACCCATATTTATATGATTCCTAATAGAATATAATTTGGTAGAAAACTAACTGTGGTCATCCAGAGAAGTTAAAAAACCCTTGTACTCAACTTCTCTTACTACCATGTTTTGTATCTGTTTCTTTTTAGTCTGTGTCTTAGCATCACTTAAAGAACTATTTATGATTTTCTTGTCACAGCATTTTGAGGTTGTTTTTCTCATGCCATGTAGTATAACTTTCAAAAATTCAATACAGTTTATTTAATACATACATTTGTTATTTCAGTGAGAATACTTCAGGGAAAGACTAGCATTTGGACAATATTTGAAGAATTTAACAGATACTGATGGGGAAAAAGCTACCTGTAGGTAATGGGAGCAAAGATGTGAAAGCCATAATTGTCACAATTCCTCAGTCTGAAAAAATAAGTTAAATATAGTAAGAACAACTTGATGAGGAATTAAATGTTAAGCTTTGTGTTTACCTACCAAACAGAAAATGCTTCCAAATAAACAGTGTCACAAGTACAGAATAGAGAAACATCATTAAAAGCTAGTACATGGAAAAACAACTTAGACGATTCAGCAGCTAAAAGAATGAATCAGCTGGTGATGTGCTCAATCAAAACACACACAATCACACATGCATATGTATCTACCCCAAAATGCTAATTGGAAACTGCATGAATTAAAAGAGGTATGATAGGGACACTGTCTTTTGAGCTAGATAGGCACACCTCAGTTAGACCACATCTGCAATGCTGGATTTTACTGAATTCTTGTACTTTCCTCTTTAATATGAGGAATTTCAGCTCTGTGATCAAAGTCTTCAAACAGTTAAATCAAAAGAAGAATAAGGCTGCTTTGTGTGGTCATAGAAAACAAACCTATGATCAAATATTAGGTATTATGGAGGAGGTTGTGATGGTGGTTAGTCTTCAAAGAAAGAAAGACCTTTCAATAATCAAACTCGATAATAATGAAATTGGTTGCCTCCATGGTAGAGAGCTCAGCATCATTGGAGGTGGTCACACAGAAGTGGCATGTGCCCTAGTTATAGCATCTATTAAGGGGATGCCTGCCTCAAAGATGGGGGATAGAAATGAGAAGCTCTAAGTTTTCTTCTAATTCTAAGGTAGTATTCTAAGGTAGTATTTTTTTACTCCGATTACTTTGCTATTGTTACTACTACTGTGCTAAGTACTATTTGCACATTAGCTTGTTTATTCTATCAGCTAGATAATTTGCATATTTTATCCCCATTTTACCACAAAGTTGACAAGCTTAGGAAAAATAAAATAAATTGGCCAGAATTAAACAACCAATACATGACAGACAAAATTTTCAAAGAGAATGATACATTCTGTAGGTATGTTTATAATAAACATTATAATATGTAAAACAATGATTTGTGTTTTTGATTTTTTAAAGAGTTTAGTAAAATGAAAATATTTTATACAACCTTTTGAATATTAAAATAGTCTCTCTTACTAATGTACTTGCTTTGACAGGCATAACAGTTGTCAAGGCCAGGGGGGTTCTTAAAAATCACTCAAAGGAACATGTTTTATTGTATCATTTTCCAATTTTAAAAATGTATACTTCTTGGACAATGTGTAAGAATCATTCACCCATTTATTATTTTTTGAACAAATATTTATTAAGCACTTACTATGTTCTAGACACTGATGTAGTCTGGAAATACATCAAACAATGTGCCTGTCCTCATGGAGTTTCCACTCTAGTGGCAGAGGCAGCAACCAATAAACAAATTTATAAAATAACTTCAGGTTACAAGACATAAAGCATGAGGGAGAAAGTGGTTGGTATAAATACAGTCAGTAGGTTGAATTTAACCTATTTTAATCATATTATGCAACTGGCCATTTTGGTCCAATAAGATTGGAGCTATATGACTGAATGTAAATAATTTGTGTTTAAAAATGACTTAGGTATCTATGTAAAATGCTGATTCCTAAAACACATATTTTTAAATCATGGAATTTAATAATGAAATACTTTGTCCTCTTACCTGCTCACAGAGGAATAAAATTGATGTGTTGCTTTCTTAATATTACTTAATTGTTTAAAATATTGACTTATTTTTCTCCATATTATATGATTGAAATGTTCTTGTTCCTTCCTAGGAAACTATGTTGGAATCTTATTGAATCTAGATCGGTGACCTTAAGAATTTAAATGTTTGTTGAATTCATAAATAAAAATTGAAATGTCTGGATATATAATTAGAATATAATTTTCAAAATATTGCAGAATAAAGATAAGTTTACACTTTTAGGAATTGTGTGCAGAAGAAAAACTCAAATTCCTATAAGTCTCTCAATGAACAATGTATTTTAGTGTCTACTATTTGTTAGGCATTGATGGATATGCACGGATAAATAGGCCATAGTCTGTCCTCATGGAACCCATAATTTAATGAATGAATTGTTTACAAGAAGAAAAACTTAAATTCTTCTACGTCTTATCTTAATGTGCAAAATTTTTAGTGTTATATTATTGTATAACAATATTACAACATATTCTAATGATGATTAGAACATACCAAGCGGAATAACAGAAGCACATAGGAAGTGTACGATAGTGGCCGGGCACCGTGGCTCACGCCTGTAATCCCAACTCTTTGGGGGGCCGAGGAGGGTGGATTGCCTGAGCTCAGGGGTTTGAGACCAGCCTAGGCAACATTGTGAAACCCAGTCATTACAAAAATACAAAAGATTATCTGGGCATGGCAGCAGGTGCCTGTAATTCCAGCTACTCAGGAGGCCGAGGCAGGAGAATTACTTTAACCTGAGAGGTGGAGGTTTCCGTGAGCTGAGATAGCACCATGGCACTCCAGCCTGGGTGACAGAGGGAGACTCTGGAAAGAAAGGAAGGAAGGAAGGAAGGAAAGAGAGAGGGAGAGAAAGAGTAATCCATTTGAAAGCATTCTGATTTTTTTGAAAGTCAAAAAATTTGAGTGAGGGATTAATCAAAGTATTAAATCAGAAATTATTTAAAAATTATGTTTGTTACAATTAATTAAAATATAATTTGTTTTCAAAATATTGAGTTTTAAAGTATGCTGACATTTTATCCATATTTTTTTCCTTAGAGTGTGCCACGTGTTTAAATATGATTAAGTGGGTAAAACTAGAGAGAAAGTGCCCATTATTGTGTAGCCATATATTAATGTTGTTTGCACTTATTATTGGACTTGATATCTCTTTCCTGCCCTGATGCATCATCTGCTATGACACTTGTTTCTCCATTGTTCCTGTTCTCCTTCCATTCCTTCCTTCCACAGATACATATTATAGAGCTACTATGCCAGCAACTGTGTTAGGCCTGTGGGACATGGTAGTAAACAGAAAAGATCCTTACCCTCACTAGCTTATATCCTCGTGGAGAGTAAAAAATAAACACAGAAACACATACATAAAATTCCAACAGTGCTGAGTGCTCTAAACAACAACAAACCCAAGGTAATATCACTGAGAGTTGGCAGGGGGCAGATGGAAGAGAGAGGATGGTAAAAGGCATTACCTTATTTTGGGTGGTCAGGGAAGACCTCAGAGATGAGACTAAAATGATAAGGAGGAACAAGTCATCTGCAAATAAGGAAGGGTACTTCTGAAGGAAGCTGCGGCCCTGCACCCCAAGGCTGGCAGAGCTTGGTAGACTCACAGGATAACAAGGGCCTAAGTGGCAGGCAGGCAGTCACTCTAGCATAAGGCTCTGTAGGCCAGAGGGTGGAATCAGCACTTTATTCCAATGACAGTGGAAATTCCTTGAGCGTTTTAAGCAGAGTCTGGCATAAACCAGAGGCAGCCAGAAATTCAGGTAGGAGAATATTATGAATAGTCCAGAACAGCTTCTAGATGTTTGGCTTTACTAACGGGATGGAGGGTAGGGCCATTTTCTGAAATAGAGTTGGGTGCAAACAACTTTGAGGGAAATTCAGAAGTTTCTTTCTGAACCTGAAACATTTTAGAGACCTATTAGGCCTCCAGAGAAAGATGTCAAGGAGGCGGTGAATGTCTGAGTAGCACAGTTCCTTTTCTATTTTAAATACTTGCTGAACTGTTTAATGGTGAAAACTGCTGAAGTGGAAAGTAAAATCTTTACATGTTTGATTGGGTTCTGGAGGATACAGCATAGGGACGAGGAGAATCACTTGAACATGGGAGGCGGAAGTTGCAGTGAGCTGAGATTGTGCCATTGCACTCCAGCCTGGGCAACAAGAACAAGACTCCCTCTAAAAAAAAAAAAAAA
>NW_016107677.1:382224-411853 GCF_001604975.1 Cebus imitator | reverse complement strand
GAGAGAAGGAAAGAAGAAAGAAAGAAAAAGAAAAGAGAAAGAAAAAGAAATAGGACTCTAATTTGCTACATAGAACCAAAAAAAAGCAGGAATTTGCTAGGTAGTTAGTCCTGTTCATTTCTGTCTTAAATATTGCTTGTTTTACAAACTATAAGGAATCAACATTATTCAAGCTACACCGTAGCTTATGGATTTCTTTCACAGGAGATAGTTTTTAAAATTTTAAATTATATCTTAAATAGGATCTTAAGACTGAATGATGACTCATAAAGCATTCTTAAAAGATGGCTTTAGAAGTTATTAATAGTTTTATTAATCATTCCATGCATGAAACAGTGACTGTCAAAGTACAGAACAGGAAATATAATATATACAATCTTAGCTATAAAATATATAGTTGTCATTGCATCTCACTTATTTTTATTTTTCTTTCTTTGCAGATCGTATATTTTAGTTCTCTGTTTCCATATGTGGTACTTATATGCTTCTTAATCAGAGCATTCCTTTTAAATGGTTCAATTGATGGAATTCGCCACATGTTTACCCCTAGGGTATGTACCGTATTTCTATTTAAAGCTTATGATCATGAAAGCATTATATTTCTTGTTAAAATATTTAAGGATATTTAAGGACTAATTGTTCTAATATATGCACATTAAACTTTTATATTATAGTTGTTAACCAGTCTAGAAAAACATAATTATATCCATTTATCTCCATTTTTTAATATTCCATTTTGATTTTACAGTAAGACTACCAGTATTTCAGCTTCAAAAGTCCCTCTTTTGTAATAAATGCATTTCCAATTTTTATACTGATTAAACTTTATAGTTTTTCAGTCTTCATTTAGTCTTTCCCCTCTATTCCAATGTTTTTTACCTTTTTTTGTGTGTCATGGACCCTCTTGAAAAAATGACAAGGATTTTCTTACCCAAAAAATAATGATCATAATAATTTGTTTAATGGCTCCAGAAGTTGACCAATCATCTAGAATCCATGAACTCAGATTAAGAAACCTAAATTACTCTCTCAGAGAAAAATCAGTGTTTTCTTTTCTTAGTTAATTTTTTTTGAGGTTTTGTATCTTCTGGAAGAATATTTATAATGATCAGCTTGTGAAATGACGTAACTTCTATAGATGTTAGAAAAATATGTATATTTTAGTAAAATTCTCTTTAGACTCCATCAAGGACTTAGAACTTATAATCTATCATGCAACTTAGTAGAGCTAAACTCAACACTGGGCACATTTAAATCCTGGTTAATCATAACTGTGGACTTAATCATAACTTCTTATATTGATTTAACAGGAAACAAGTTGTTGAGTGTGTGTATGTATATATATATATATATATATATATATATATATATACATACATGTTATTCACTGAAATCAAGTTGCACCCCACTATTAGTTTGCTAATTGTATTATAGGCAGACATAAAGATGAAACTGTCTAAAGATATGATTTCAAAATTAGTTTAGAAATTAAAAGTTATCTGAAGGATGAATGTGCAGCCAGCAAGGAGCTGTGAGATTTGGGCAGAAGGGATTAGCTTCTCTGGAATTCTTTGTCACTCCTGGCAGCTGCCTTGATACTGCGTAAAAAAAGCTGTGTTCTTTGTGTGTCTGGCTCTGAGTTGGTATTCATTCTGTAGTAGCAAAAATGCTGACACTGGTGTCTGGTTTTCGCAGCTACTTTAAAAGTCCTATTTAACATTTAGAGTTCTTGGAACTTCTCTGTGAACAACTAGTTAAGATTTATGAGTTTCAGCCACACTATAATTTAAATCTGCTTCAAATGGGCCATACTTAATGACCAAAAAAACTTATATGTTTAAAAAAAAAATGTTTTCTGAGTTCAAGACAACAAAATTCTGTGTGAAATTTTAGAATACATTCTCTTTCTAAATTGGCAATTGCTTGTGACAAAATTCTAAACATTTAGTTTAACTAAATATTTTAGAATTTCAATGCTTTGATATAATAATTATATATAGCCTCAGTACTGAAAACTACAGCATGAATTAACATTTTTGACCTGGACTAGGGGTCACTATTACAGTGTTAATTTTCCTTTGGCTAACTTTTTATTGAGTGTTGATAAGACTCTGTATTACATTTCTGTAGGATGTGATAGTCAATATGAGAAGTAGTTGTAAATTTTTTAAAATTTCCATTTTTACGTAGGTGAGAAAGTATGTAAGCACATCAAATACTCCTGAAACAGTGAGCAGAGATTTTAGTTCAGAAATTGAAAGGGATCCTAGTAATGTCTTTAGTAAATATGTGTTTCCTGCCATCTAGTGGGTAAAGTAGAGATAGACAGTTGAGATTATTTTAATAGAATACAATGTAGCAATGGTCAATAAACAATATGCATATGTTAATTGATAAATTATGAAAATAATCATGATTATGCTTAAAAAGCAAATTTCATAGATTTTAACTAAATTTAATTGAAGCAATACATCCTATTATTTGAGGGAACATGGGTTTTGGAATCTACCTGTGTTCTTATTTCATCTCTACCTCAGAGCTGCTGTGTAACCTTAGGTTACATAACCTTCCTAAGACTCAGTTAATAGTAGCAACAACTTGGTGGGTTGTTGTGCATATTAAATGAGGTAAACCCTATAAAATGATTGTTAATGTATTTGCCATAATAGCTGATATATGTTATCAGTTACTGAGCATTTTTAGAGTGTGGTAAGTACCGTGGTGAGTGGTACACTTCTTATTACTCTGATCTTTCTATTGAAGAAGCTAAAACTCAGGGAGGACACAAATTCTGGAGAACTCATGTTTTTAGCCATGTTTGACATTGCTCTCAATAAAGGCAATTTTATTGTAATGGTAAAAAGAGATATAATGCCAATTTAAATGCTATTATTACTGAAATCAAACTGAACTATTTATTGAGGTCTGTGCCACATGTGGCTGATCTGAACTGTTTCATTTAAGTTTTGATTATAAACAGTGATAATTATCTAAGACATAAAGTACAACTACGTGAAATATCTTTTCAATATTCTGAATCTGATATTTCAGAAACATACAAGATATAATGGTCAAATTTGGGAAATTGGGATAGTCATCACCTCAAACATTAATCATTTCTTTGTGCTGGGAACATTCCACATTCATTCGCTTATAATGACATACTTGTTTATAAACTATACACCAAAAAACTCTTATGTGCTCCTTCGTATGTTGATATTTCAGGTTCAGAATATGGGAACTTTGGATCTGAAAGAGTATCTTACAGACAATATAAATGAATTTCTTCTATTTTCAAAGAAAAATCTTTTAGTAGACTTTTGAATGAATAAAGAATACATATGTGAATATTATACAAAGTACAAATAGTTCAGCTTTACCAAGTTTATAATTGTTTTCTGCTTCAACCATTAGATTAAGACTAGAAAACACAAAACATGGAGTATAAGTGAACTAATTTACTAACTTTTATCGGTAATTGACATGTTTTGCTATGGGGAAGAAAAAAGACATAATGGGAAATGATTGAAGATAATTAATTTTTCTTCATATTCTCATTTCATATTTACTTTGATAATTAGTCTTAAAATATTAAAAAATCACTATGTAAGTAGAAAATTTCCATGTACTTAAATTCTCCATGTAAAGACCTGATAAACTTTCTTATTCATATTCTTTCTTTCCTAAAAAAAAAAAAAAATGTTTATTTAGTCTTAAGATCATATTATTTCTCAGATTTAAATAACCTTTGGGTGCATAAACATCACTGTAATATATTTAAACAGTTGAGTTAATTCCATAAAACTTAATTATTCTGAAATATTGAATTGTACCTGATTCTATTATGTTTATTTTTAAACAGCTTGAAATAATGTTGGAGCCCAAGGTCTGGAGAGAAGCTGCTACTCAAGTGTTCTTTGCCTTAGGGCTGGGATTTGGTGGTGTCATTGCCTTTTCAAGCTACAACAAGAGAGATAACAACTGCCACTTTGATGCTGTCCTGGTGTCCTTCATCAATTTTTTCACCTCTGTCCTGGCAACATTGGTGGTGTTTGCAGTTCTGGGCTTCAAAGCAAATGTCATAAATGAGAAATGCATAACACAGTATGGATATTAACTTCTATTTGCTTTATTTCTTAGTTTTTATTTTGTTATTTGTAATTTTATGTATACATGATAGTTATACATATTTATGAGATACATATGATAGTTTGACAGAAACATACAACATATAATGGTCAAATTTGAGTAATTGGGATAGTCATCACCTCAAACATTAATCATTTCTTTGTGCTGGGAACATTCCACATTCATTAGCTTATAATGGCATAGTTGTTTATAAACTATACACCAATGAACTCGTATATGTTCCTTCATATGTTTTTTTTTTTTTTTTTTTTTTCAGAAATTCAGAGATGTTCATAAAATTTTTGAAAATGGGAAACATTAGTGAGGATATTATTCCCCATCATATCAACCTTTCAGCTGTTACCACGGAAGATTATCATTTAGTTTATGACATCATTCAAAAAGTGAAAGAAGAAGAGTTTCCTGCTCTACATCTCAATCCCTGTCAAATTGAAGAAGAGCTAAATAAAGTTAGTGTGCCATGTTTGAGCAATAAAATACTTATCATTCAGTTAAAATATGTATTATCCAGCAGACTGCCTTCTGGAAAAGGCCTTAAAATGCCCAGGAAAGCTCTTAAATGCCCAGAGAAGCTCCTGGGCATTTTAAGGCCTTCAGAATTTACATTCTTCATTTTAGACAATATGTTTTCTTAAACGGTAAATTAAATTAAGTTAAATCAAAATTGCTTTACTTTAAAAAGTTATTTCATTCATTGAGTCACAATAATTTAAAATATGAATATAATGTGATTTTTCATCATAAAATGATGATTAGTCTGAAATATTCCTTGCTATAATGTTCAACATAGAATTAGAATTATGGCTCTCATCTACATATACGTTACATGATTGTTTTGGTGCATGAATAATTTTAAAATAGACATTTTAATAGTTGTGTTCTGCAAGTCATTGTCAAGTTCTTTTTTTTTTTTGAGCTGGAGTCTTGCTCTGTCACCCAGGCTGGAGTGTCGTGGTGCAATCTCAGCTCACTGCATCCTTCACCTCCCAGGTTAAAGCAATTCTCCTGGCTCAGCCTCCTGAGTAGCTAGGATTATAGGCATGCACCACCAGCCAGGCTAATTTTTTTTATTTTTAGTAGTGACTGTGTTGGCCAGGCTGGTCTCAAACTCCTGACCTCTTGATCTGCCCGCCTCGGCCTCCCAAAGTGCTGTGATTACGAGCATGAACCACTGCACCCAGCTGATCAAGTTCCTTTTCTTAACTATGTTGTATTAAATAAGAAATAGATCACCATTAAGAAATGTCCTTGTATTGGCTGCCACTGTCTCCCGTATGTCAAAATGTAAAACACAATGGACAAATTAGTCATTAAATCATTTACATTATGATAGCTAACTATACTTGAAACCAAAGAGTCATGTGTGGATATTATTCATTGAAAATGTAAAGCCATCATTAATATAAAAACCTCAAATTCCTTAAGGAAATATTTAAATAATTACTAATGTATTGTTCAAAGTTTTTTTTTTTTTTTAATTCTCATCTATCTTTGAGACAACACAATTAACTTGAAATTCTCATCTATTTTTGTGACAGTACAATCAACTTGAGCTTGAATTTTGGTTATAGGTACATAGATGAAGTAAGTTGTTATTTTAGAACTCAATATTTGTGTTTTTTATAAAAATAAGCTCACATTAATATTTGTAAGGAATTCAATTTCTTTCCGCCCAATTGGAATATCTGTCTTTTTATTCATTTTGTTATTAGATTTGACTGGAAGTTCATTGTGTCTTCTGAATTAAAACCAGCATATCAGCCCAACTTTTTTTTTTTTTTTTTTTAAATCAGGGAGGTAGGAATAGTAGAAGTAAAAAAGGTAAAGATTTAGGTTTTTTTACATTGAAAATTGGCTTTCTATAATCTACTTATTCTGTTTACATCATTTTATTTTGCATTTGCAGTTTTCTCTTAAATAAAAACAAGTTTATTATTTGTAGTATATATATATTTTTTACAGCAATTGAGCTAGTTTGAGGTAAGATAAAACTAAATTTTTAAATCTTTATATATGAGCCAACAATAGTTGTATATAATTCGTATTTATATATTTATGATAAGTCACTATTCATATTCATAAGCTTTAACAAAACCAAAATATTATGTATTATTTAATATAATTTTTCATTTTTGTAGCCTTGTGAAATATTTAGTATATACAACATAATTACATACTCTATTTAGTAATTGTAAACAGAGTTTCATTATTTGGATCTGCTTGATCTAATTAAATCCAGGTTCTGCGAAGAATAACATGATTTATCAGGTTAAGAGCTGATATGAGCCTATCTATTTCCAGCAGTCCTGGCCATTATTCAGAGATTTTCCTCCTCATTGTAACTGATATATAGAACCATTGTTTAATTGTTATTCTGTACTAACGTTCTATTTTGTGTATTTTGCAGGCTGTTCAAGGAACTGGTTTAGCTTTTATTGCCTTTACGGAAGCGATGACACATTTCCCTGCATCTCCCTTCTGGTCAGTGATGTTTTTCCTCATGCTGGTAAATCTAGGCCTTGGCAGCATGTTTGGAACTATTGAAGGGATTGTCACACCCATTGTGGACACTTTCAAAGTGAGAAAAGAAATTCTTACTGGTGAGTTTTTTGTATTTGACTTTTCATTGAACAAATCCAGGTCATTTTATTCTTGGTGAAAGTTAGAGATAAAAGCTGGAAAGTCTTATATTTTGAGTTTTATTAATGTCTATTATTATTATTTATTTATCATTGTTTACTTTGTATAAATTTATTTTATTTTATTTATATATTGTATATATATTCTATAATATGGATTTTAGAATATAAATTATATTTTATCATTTATTAATAATTATTGTTATAATTTATTAATGGTAATGTCATTATCATGAATTACTGACACTAAACTCATGGAGTGTTTGTGTATAATTTTGTATACAAGTCCAATAATCATAATTAGAGCAGTTCAGGTGCAATATTCCTATCCAAAAAGTGCATAGCTGAAAATGATAAACCTAAATCCAGTTCTCGTATACAGCAGCAATAGTGATTTACTAGTAGTTAATGCCTCCAGGTAGAGAACAAAATAAAACGGTTTATCAATATGGATAGTAGTTAATATATCCAACTTACAATTATTAAAGTACCAGTTTAATGCATCCTACTCCCATTTAAGGGATTTAAAGGATATAAAAGAAATTATAAGAAATATACAAATATATAAAAAAATCTTCTCCAAAAACAGTGGCACTAAAATTAAAATCAGATTGCATCGATAAGACTTAAAACATGTAAAATACTGATAGAGAGCATAATAGATTTTACATGTAAGAATTCAGAAGAGTTTAAGTCATCTAAATATATGATGAAACTATCAGAGAAAGAGACGGAAGCTGAGTTGGAAAGAGGAAGGATCTTCTCAAGGGTCAGAGAATGACTTTAGTAAACATACATAAATGGAGATGAAGGCAACAGTAAGAAAGCTAACCAGACAAGAGTACAGACACAATACTGGTAAGTGATGTAAAATAAGACTGGATAAAAATTATACAGATGACCTTGAGTGTTGGGCAATGCTGTGCAAATCCCCAAGGCTCTTCCTTAGCCATAAAAAATTTACTGATAATTTATGTGTAAATAACTCTGAAATATATAGCTTTATTGCTTGCTGCTCTGATAACTATGTCTGTATGTGTTTGTACATGTGCATGTATGTCTGTATAAAACAGTTCAATTTCAGCAGTTTGTTCATATTGATAGCTATATATCCACAATTCAGCTGAACAAAAGTGAGAAACTGCTTTATATTATTCAAGAAAGTGATTTCTACTTCTTAATAGGAAAATCGAAAATCCGTGTCCTGCCTGACATGCAGGCTAAAGTCATTTTTGTATTCATGTCATTGCTTGCCATATCCAAACTCTTCCCTCCTATAGTAAAGGGCTTACAGGTTAAGAAAAAAGTAACAGTGTAAAGGGAAAATCACATAAAGTAGTATTTTCTAACTCCTTCTAGAAGACTTATTTGGAAAGAGCAAAGGGGAATTCACCCTCTTTCCCACTTCTTGAGTTTTAGGATCATACTGATACTTCAAGTAGTGGTCATATTTGACCACAGTGAAATATTACCTCATTTTCTTTGGTAGGTGTGTTTTCTTCTCTTTTAGTGCAGTAAGATTTAGGCAAATGAATTACTCATTATCTTTTTCCCTCACATCTCCAGTAAAACTCTTACTGTCTGTACCACTTATAATGCACTTTTTAATATTTGCCTCATACTGTGGTGTAATTAGGAGATAATGAAAGTGACAGAGGCTGTTGAGGCAGACAGACTTAGGTGCAAATACAAACTGGGCTACTTCCAGCCTGAGACTTTAAGCATATTACTTAATGTTCTTCAGGATCATTTCTCTCATCTGTAAACAAAGCAATACATTGTTAATTGGGATGTTATAAAAATCAAGTGAGATAATGCAATCTTATTTTATACTGTGGTAAGCATTTAAATTTAATATGCAGTAGAATCCAAGTAAATGTTGCTTTTTAATTCTACATTATATGTTCACATATTATATTCATTTCTGTATGATGTAACTCACAGCACTAGGATAGTACTTAAGAGATGGAGATAATTTCTTCATGTAACACATACTTGCTGAAATTGTTAGGGAACACTACACTCATATGATTGAATACATGGATGTCTTTTTTCCTTAGCTGCCATTACTATTCTACTTCTTTCAAGTTTACTCACCTCTGCCAAAGTGTGGTTGAGAAATGGAATGTAGTAATCTATGAATTTTGAGGGCTTCTCTGCTAATAAGCACAAAAGAATGAAGAGTCTAACAAAAATATGGAAATACCATATGCGTTTCAAAGACTTCTCTAAGGAGTAGCTAGTCAGAAATCTATGCATCTGTTTCTTAGATATTACTGGGGAAAGTTTTTTGATAATTTTTCTTAGATGTTATTTGAATGATCAGATTGCTCAACTCCATTATAATTTGTTTCCAAACTAACCTGTTCAGTCAAAGATAAAAGATATAAATGTGGATTGATGCTGAGGTTAAGTCTGGTCAGATTTTTCCAGTTATGCTTTAAAAGTAACTTATTTCAATCAAATAGTTAATATATATGTTTCATAATCTTATAAACTTCATTAGTCTCATTAATTAAAAAATTTTGTATCTATTTCAACACTATGTAACATTATTAAAGGAAGAAATGACCTATGAATATTTGCTCCCTGAAGAAGTCACTTTGCTATTAATTACAGAAATAGAGTATGGAAATTTATACTTTTAAAATTTTCTCTAAATTTTGTCTCATTTGTTATTGTACTTATAAATGAGTTTTCACAGACTCAGGTAAATAAATTGCTGTGTTAGAATAAATTTGTATGACTGTTGTGGTCACACCCAGGTAACTTAATTCCTAATATGTTGTATGCCATGTATCAGGAAAGGTATTCCCTGTTTATATGATGGTCATGTTATAAAAGTTTTAAAAGTTTGAATATAATAATTTATAATAGCATTCAAAGAACTTGGCTCAGAATAGAATCTCATTTTTCATTTTGTTTCTTTTGTCTAGTCATCTGTTGTCTTCTGGCATTTTGTATTGGCCTGATATTTGTGCAACGCTCTGGAAATTACTTCGTTACAATGTTTGATGATTATTCTGCTACATTGCCTCTGCTAATTGTAGTAATTTTGGAGAATATTGCTGTATGCTTTGTTTATGGTATAGATAAGTAAGTATATTTGCTTTTATGTATTCACTTTTATCTCTATTTTGAAAACATCAATTATTATTATTCTTTTCATTTAGAAGAAGAAAGAAATGAACAGAGGGAGCAATTCTTTTTAAAATCAAATATTTTACAGGCTCTTATTGATTCAAAATTTTGGTAGATTCTCCTATTGGGTAAGTAGAATCGTATAGGATGTAATAGTGTGTAGAATTTTAGAGCTTTGATTTAGTCCTTGTTATTAAACAGTAATTCTCAGGATCTAGTAATTATCGGCAGTGTTCAAAGAACCTTACGTTCTTTTGAGTTGTTATCTGCATTTCACAGATAAAGAAAATCAACCTTAGAGAGATACCCTGTGAACTTGCCCATCACCCACCTGGACAGCAGCAGACCTGGGACTCATAGCCATTTCTACTTAACTCTAAAGCTTATCTCCTAGTTATTTTGCTAAATTATTTTATGAGAGGAGTGCTTGTGTCACAATGCTTTATATAGCAGAACAATATTGGGTAATGATATTTTCCCAGCTCTGAGATGTATATGTCATCTGTTGTACACAAACATTATATTTACGTGGAGTCATTACTTAAATTCACTATATGCATTAACAGTGAACAAATTCACTATTCATAAATTCATATCAAATACATATAGTTTTCACATCAATCAGGTTCATTGTTCAAACCTTTGAATTATTTGATATGACATGAAGCATCAGAGTAATCTCAAGGGAAAAGATCTTTGGAGGATTTGTTCAATACTTTCTATAGCTACTGTCTCTAATCACATATATGGACTGAGAGGTAATAAAATCACCAAGCTTATTACAGCTCTATGTAAAGTAGTAACAAAAGCACCTTAAGTGAAGACCAAAGTCCTTTTAAGAAACATAAAGAATATTGTTGGTATTGAATGAGCAGTATAACAAAGCTTAGAGACTGTTTTTTATGATTGCCAAAAGCTCCAGGCCAGCAAGGGTAGGGGAACTTAAATTTAATAATCATGTACTATATCATAATAGTAGTAATAGCTTTTACCACGTAATCTAGGAATCATGCTATTTGTTATTACCCAAAGGAGTTGAAAACTTATGCCCACTTAAAATTCTGCATGTGGGTATTTATAGCAACTGTATTCATAACTGCCCAAACTTGGAAGCAACCAAGATATCCTTTAGCAGGTAAACAGACAAATAAACTGTGATACATTCAGACAATGAAATATTATTCAGCATTAAAAACAAATAATCTATCAATCTATGAAAAGACACAGAAGAAATTTGAATGCAGATTACTTAGTGAAAGGATCCACTTATGAAAAGGCTAAATACTATATGATTCCCTATATTAGAATATGGAAAAGATAAAACTATGAAGACAGTAAAATGATCAGCAGTTGAAAGGGTTGGGCCAGATTGAGGGATGTATAGGCAGAACACAAAATTTTTAGGGCAGTGAAGCTACTCTGCATGATACTGTAATGGTGGACACATATCAAACCCAGAGAATGAACAACGCAAACAGTGAATTCTAATGTAAACTGTGGGCTCTAGGTAATAATTATGTGATAACTTAAGTTCCTCAGTTGTAACTAATGTTCCACTCTCATGGGGGATACTGATAATAGAGAAGGTTATGCATGTATATTGGTTGGAGCTGTATGGAAAATCTCTATACTTTCAGCTCAATTTTGCTGTGAACATAAAAGCTGCTCTTAAAAAATAAACTCTATAATAAAAAATTTATTCTGTGTTAACTAATATGACCCATATCTTACTGCTCCTTCTTTTCCAGGAGGATGCAATATGTTAGCTGTAGAGCCAGTATTGTAACCTTGACCTTCATTTCAAGGCCAGATTTCTCTAAACTCTGCTAGGCTACTCAACACTCCTAACCTGTACCATGGTGGAATTTGATATTGTTATTGGACGGATCTGTGAATACATTTGTAATTTAGATTTCCTTTTAGACAGTTCATTATTTATGACAGACTTACTAAAGAATCTCCATTTTTAATAGCTAGTATTCCTGAATAACACTATTTATAACAACAGAAGAAAAAATACTCCTACTAATAGATGCATCTATTGATTTTGTACCATATGTGAGATAGTTCATTGTTTATGGTTCTAACAATAACCCTCAAAGGTGGGTATTATATTATCTTTTTGCAAAATACCAAAAATGAAGCTTAGAGAGATTAAAATATACATCAAAAGAACACAGAACTGTGATTTGAAATGAGGTCTCTTGTTCTTCAAATTTGTATTTTGTCTAAAGGGCAGGCATAGAATTCTTACATTGAAGATGTCCTTTAAGATTCTGGAGCAACTTGGAAGAAACACAAAAGGGAGGAGAAACATAGAGATTAAGACTGGGCTGGGCGTGGTGCCCCATGCCTGTAATTCCAACACTTTGGGAGGCTGAGGTGGGCAGATCACTTGAGGTCAGGAGTTCAAGACCAGCCTGACCAACAAGGTGAAATGCCATCTCTACTTAAAAATACAAAAATTAGCCAGGGGTGGTGGTGGCACCTGTAATCCCAGCTACTCAGGAGGCTGAGACAGGAGAATTGCTTGAACTTGGGAAGCCAAGGTTGCAGTGAGTTGAGAATGTGCCACTGTATTCCAGCCTGGGAAACAGGTGAGACTGTCTCAAAAAAGAAAGAAAGAAGGAAGAAAAGAAAAGAAAAGAAAAAAGAAAAGAAAAGAAAGAGAAAGAGAAAAAGAAAGAAAGAGGAAAGAAAGGAAGAGAGAGGGAAAGAAAGAAAGAAAGAAAAAGAAAGAAAGAGAAAGAAAGAAAGAAAGGAAAAGAAAGAAAGAAAGAAAGAAAGAAAGAAAGAAAGAAAGAAAGAAAGAAAGAAAGAAAGAAAGAAAAGAGAAAGGGAGGGAGGGAGGGAAGGAGGGAGGAGGAAGGAAGGAAGGAAAAGAAAAGAAAAATAAGAAAGGAAAGGACTCGAGAGACATAGCAATTAGGTACTATATGTAGACCTTTTAAAAAATTCAGACTGTAAAAACAAGTGAGACTTCAGTAAATACAAACATCACTTAGGTATGTTTGATGATATTAAGGAATTATAACTATACTTTTAATACTGTGATATTAATAAATTATTACTTTTGCTAATTATTACTAAAAGTAATAGCAAAATTATTAGTAAAAGTAATAATTAGTAAAACTAGTATTTACTGAAAAATAATTATTACTGAAAGTAATAATTCTTTTTTTTTTTTTTTTGAGACGGAGTTTCGCTCTTGTTACCCAGGCTGGAGTGCAATGGCGCGATCTCGTCTCACCGCAACCTCCGCCTCCCGGGTTCAGGCAATTCTCCTGCCCCAGCCTCCTGAGTCGCTGGGATTACAGGCACGCACCACCATGCCCAGCTGATTTTTTGTAGTTTTAGTAGAGACGGGGTTTCACCGTGTTGACCAGGATGGTCTTGATCTCTTGACCTCGTGATCCACCCGCCTCGGCCTCCCAAAGTGCCGGGATTACAGGCGTGAGCCACCGCGCCCGGCCCCTGAAAGTAATAATTCTTTAATAGAATAGTATTAATAACATAATCATGATTCCTTAATATATAGTTACTTCATATTCCTTAATAAGGAATAATTACTAAAAGTAATAATTTCTAAATAATTCCTTTTAGTAATTCTTACCTGTATTACAGAAAAAGAGACAAATTTTTAATGTACTGAAAATATTGTGTTTATAGAATAGAAAGTTACCAGTAGGAGGAGAACTCAATAATTAGCTTAAGAGAATTTTCACTAAATAAAAATTATAGTATTTTATGATTCTTCCAAATTTCTCCAGAATCTTAAAAGACATCTTCAGTGTAAGAATTAACTGGCTTCATTTTACTTTATAAATTTTCTTAATTTATAAGCCATCTTTCGATAGAAACATTGATACAGTATAAAATGTCATGGGGTATCCATGGCTAAACCTTTGTCAGACCATTAATACAATGCACATTTTTAAGATTTAGCAATATTATATTAAGGAATAATTAAATATTTTCTTTTTATTTAGGTTTATGGAAGACCTAAAAGATATGCTGGGCTTTGCTCCCAGCAGATATTACTACTATATGTGGAAATATATTTCTCCTCTAATGCTATTATCACTGCTAATAGCTAGTATCGTGAATATGGGATTAAGTCCTCCTGGCTATAACGCATGGATTGAAAATAAGGTAAACACAAAATAATGAAATTAAATTTTAAAAAGGTACATAAAAAGCTTTTTTAGAGGGTTTTTTTCTTTTGTCTCCTTCACAGTATTTTTTTGCTGTTTAATGAATGGCGCAGCATTTATGCAAGTATATGAGATTTACGTTTGTGCCCTGCCCCAAGCGTATATGATTGTTTAAATACATTGTGGATGTTTTTAACATGTGTGAAACACTGACTTTGTCATTATTAAAGAAGATATATTCATCTTAACATTGATGAACCAATAATTATTGGGCCTCTGACTCTAGAAAATATATTAATCAAAAATCTAGAAATGTTTTAATAAGTTGTATCCCAGGCCAGGTGCAGTGGTTCATCTCTATAATCCCAACAATTTGAGAGGCCAATGCAGAAGGATCACTTAAGGCCAGCAGCTTGAGAACAGCCTGTGCAACATAGAGAGTCCCTGTCTCTACAGAAAATAAAAAAAAAATTAGCCGGTCATGGTAGCACATGCCTATAGTCCTAGCTACTCAGTAGGCTCAGGCTGAAGGATAGCTTGAGCCCAGGAGTTGAAGGTCACAGTGAGCTGTGATCACCACTGCACTCCAGCCTGTGTGACAAAGAAAGATTCTATCTATAAACAAACCAAAACAAAAATGAACCATACACACAAACAACAAAAACCAAAATAAATTGTATCTCACATACTATATAACAATGAAAGTATATATTATCAAAATATACAATTTAAAATAAGTAAATTTTGAAATAAAGTTCTGTTATAACTTTTACATTATTAGCAATAACTTTTAACTTCTATTCTCAAGCTGAATTATAATGTAATCATGAGGTATATGTCAGCTGTAAAATAGAAGTGCTTATTTTAAGAGAAACCTCTGACCTTTGACTATCCTATGGTTAATAATTCTAGACTAAGGCATAAATGCATGTTCTCTCACCAAAACCATTGGGACCAGATGTGCTTCAATGTTTGGTTTTCAGATTTTAGAAAGATATATGACACATGTAAGAGGCATCTATTGCTTAGTAACAAATTACTCTAAAACTTAATGGCTAAAAGCAACACTGATTTATTATTTCGTACAGCTCTGTGGCTACACGGACCAGTTCTTTTCTTGCCTGGGCTAACAAGCGGTTGCATTCAGCTTGGAGGAGGCTGGGCTCTCTCTTTATGTGGTCTTTCATTTATAACTTTTTCAAGCAGTATGAAATCAGGGCAACATTCTAAGAAACAGAAGCAGAAATTGGAAGGCTTTTACGGTCTAGTCTTGGAAGTTGCTGTCACTTCCACTGCTTCCTATTGGTCAAAGCAAGTCGCAAAGCCAGCCCAGATTCTCTGCTTACAAACCTGAAGCCAGTACAATATTTTATGTATGTGCAAGGAAAGGTAGATTATTAATAATTATTATTTTCTACTTTAACAGGCATCTGAAGAATTTCTGAGCTATCCACCATGGGGAATGGCTGTTTGTATCTCTCTGGTTGTCCTTGCAATACTCCCCGTCCCTGTAGTCTTCATTGTTCGTCGTTTCAACCTTATAGATGATAGTTCCGGTAATTTAGCATCTGTGACCTATAAGAGAGGAAAGGTCCTGAAAGAGCCTGTAAACTTAGAGGGAGACGATACAAGCCTCATTCACGGAAAAACATCAACTGATGTGCCATCTCCAAATTTTGGTAAAAATATTTATCGAAAACAGAGTGGATCCCCAACTCTGGATACTGCTCCCAATGGACGGTATGGAATAGGGTACCTGATGGCAGATATTATGCCAGATATGCCAGAATCTGATTTGTAGCTGGGGGAAAAGTCAATGGGCTTTATTTGGTTCATTTTTACCAATGAACATTGGCTCTACTAAGAGAAGCATTAGGCTTCACTTCTCAGAGAGCGCTCTCAGGTGTTCCGTGGCTGTGATCTTTAATCCTTTTATGTCAGTTCAACTCGAGCATTCCTTTGGATTCTTTGGTTTACATTTGTGCAGAAATGATTGCAGACAAATCTTAGGATGGCTGAGGTCTATGTTTGCCAGGATTTTTCTTAAAGTACCTTTGGTGTATTTTCAAGTATTTCTATCTCTTAAAAATAATAATAATAAAAAAAAACTGGTGTTACCTCAGTTTCTAATAATTTCTGGGTTTCGTAGTGTTGGCAATTAAAAATGGTATACCTTAAAATTTATAAGTTTGCCTTCAGGGTAACTTCCAGTATCACAATGAGCAGTTCTGTAAGTGGGTGCCTCTCAGCACATTTCCATGAATATATTTTGTAGATAGGCTGTATTGATTCTGGTAGCATTGATACCTTCTTAGGCAATTAGTTGAAGAAAACTGCAAAGTATTTTCTTATGTAATAGCTGTATAGAGCAAGCGCATCGAAGCATAAGAAGGCACTAATGCTGGGATGAAAGATGAGATTCAGAGGTGATTGAGGATCATGTGAGTGATGGCTGTATATTTTGTGTAAAATATATGTGTGAAAATGAACTAAGAGTGAGTTACTCAGCACTCTCAAGAATTATGCAGAGTCTGCATTTTTCTTATGCCGTGTGCCTAAAAACCTACTTGATATTTATTGTAGTTTCAAGATTATTCATAGTATATTTATATAATATACTTGCAATGCATATAAGTACTTAAAGTACTGATTTGGAAACTTGAAGCAAGATGGCATTTTAATTCATACATTTCTGTTTTGCTTCTGTTTTATGCAGATATAAATCATTTTTTAAGTGATTGTTAAAATTGTAATGCATTACATTTTAATCTACAAATAAACAAAGTTTAAAAATGATGTTTGTTTTTCATATTGATTTCCTTTGTATCACCTGAACTGGATTGTCTTTCATTTCAGTAAGCACTTAGGCATTTCATAATAACTAAACATCGCATTCCAAGTGGGATTAATTACATTAATTTAATAGCGTTACCAACACTTCAGAGACAAAGGAAAAACAGAGTATTATGGTTGAATGGTGTTCTTATGTAGTCTCATGGTTCTTGAAAAAGTACTTATAGCCTCTCAAGAAACCATGTGTACAGCTGACTGCTTGCTGGGTCAATATTGTCTGTAAAGTATAAAGAACTATGATTTGTAAATAAAATTGTTGTATACATGATATTGGATAGATCAGAGAAACCTCACTGAGTATCATTCAGTTAAAAATCTTTCATTTATAACTATCCTGCCACCAGATCAGTTACATTTTTAAAACAAAGATGGATATAGCAGCAAAATAGGTGAGGTAATACGCATGCCATATCCATTGACTTATTTCAGCCAGTATTCTTGCTCTGCTGTAGATAGATGTTAATCAACTATAACACAACATTTAAAATATTAATTCCACTGGTAAATAAATTTTTAGTTTTAAAAAATATGTTCATGAATATTATGTTTTATATCACTTTAATAATGCTTAATATTTTATAAATAGGCAGTATATGTACATTATACAAAATTACAAAATTCTGACAATTCAGCGTGAAGTAAGTTCTCATCCAACATTTCTCCTGGCTATCCACTGTCATCCTTAAAGGCAGTCACCATTGCCAGTTTCTTCTGTATCCTTCCGGAAATACAATATGTTGCATAAATGACAGCGTTCTATAGTCTGTCTTCTGTATCTTATTTATTTCAAGAAATAATTTATTTTGGACAGCATTTTATGTATGAATACTCACAGATGTGCTTCATTATTTCAGAGGTTGAATTAATAAACATTCTGTTTATTTTTAATTATTAATTATTAATATTTATTTTATATTAATCGCCATCCGCGAGCGCCTGGGGACCCTGGTGGAGCAGGGCCGCGCGCGGGCCGCCACCGTGGGCTCCTCCCTGGCCAGCCAGCCGCTGCAGGAGCGGGCCCAGGCCTGGGGCAAGCGGCTGCGCGCGCGGATGGAGGAGGTGGGCAGCCGGACCCGCGACCGCCTGGACGAGGTGAAGGAGCAGGTGGAGGAGGTGCGCGCCAAGCTGGAGGAGCAGGCCCAGCAGATGCGCCTGCAGGCCGAGGCCTTCCAGGCCCGCCTCAAGAGCCCCTGGTGGAAGACATGCAGCGCCAGTGGGCCGGGCTGGTGGAGAAGGTGCAGGCCGCCGTGGGCGCCAGCGCCACCCCGTGCCCAGCAACAATCACTAAACGCCCAGGCCTGCGGGCGTTTAGTGATTTTATATAAATAAAATTTATTTATATAAATTTTTTATAAATATATAATTTATATAAATATATCATATTTATATTTATATAAATAAATATAAATAAATATAAATAAATTAATATTTATAAATATTAATTATTTATTAATAATTAAATAATTATTAATAATTATTTAATTATTAATTATTAATAAACATTCTGTGTCGAGGCAATATTTTTGTAAGATGCCCTAATCTTAAAAAGTTGTAGCAAATACGTAGCCTGCCAGACTTTAACCATAACACAATAATGCACTGCCAAATAGCGCCATTCATCTTCTCTCCCTCACCTGCCATGGAGGCTTTTAAAAAAAAGTATATATCTAAATCATACTATAGTTAAGGTGTACAATATGCTGTTTTAATATACATAGACATAGTTAAGCAAATTGACTTAGCCATAACCTCCCAGAGTTACCTTTTTTCTGGTGGCAAGTGCACCTAAAGTCTGCTATTTTAGCAAATTTTTCAGTATTCAATACAATATTATTAACTATTATCCTCATGTTTTACATGAAGCCCCTAGAGTTATTCATCCTATACAGCTTTAAACCTTTTGACCTACTTCTCCCCATTTTCACGTCCTTCCCGCTGCTGGTAATCCACTGTTCTACTCTCTATTTATACACTTTTCCTTTTTTTTTTTTTTTTAGATTCTGCATATAAGTGAGGTCATGATCTATTTGTCTTTCTGTGTCTGGCTTATTTCACTTACCATAATGTCCTCCAAGTTTATCCATGCTTTCACAAATGGTATAATATTTCATTGTGTATATATGCCATCATTTCTTTCTTCATTCACCTGTTGATGGACACCTAGATTGTTTCCATATCTTGGCTAGTATGAATAATGCTGCAATGACTGTGGGAACACAGATATTTCTATGAGGTGCTGATTTCATTTCCTTTTGATATAATCTACAGTTTGAGTACCTGCCTTGCACTAGGAATTGCTTCTCCATCCTTCTATTCACTGAATAATATAACAATGTAGGAATCTTATTTTTGAGATAAAATAGAATTTAAATCACTTATTATGGTTTCACTTTGCAGATAAGGAAATCTGGCTAAAGAAGTTAAAGAAAAATGAACAAAGTTCTCTTCTTTTTGCTTCTTTCATGCAGTCAGTTCTTCAACTGTACATTTATTTATTGATTTATTCACTTAGGGTGTAGTAACTAAAATTCTAACTTATTCTAAGTACTTTATGCAAGAAACCAGTATACTTAGAGTATAAATGCTATTCATCTTTTTTTTCCATTTTCTCTTCTTTGCCAGTGAGACCCACTACCTGCCTTTTCTCAGGCAATGTAAGATTTAATCAGCAAAAGTAAGATTTAATCAACAAATGTAAGACTTGATCAAAGTTTGAAATAGACTTCTCTATGCTCTAAAATTTGAGATTTTCAAATTTGTATTACTTTCTGCTACTTCTATATACTCTGGCCTAAAGTTGCACCTCTATGTGATGTAGTCAAGATTTGTCTGTCTTCAAACAGAATGGAGACTAGGGTGTGTGACAGGAGGGTTAATATAGTGTTCTGGAGTAGAATAAAGGGATGAGGGTGTGGAGCAAGATGGTGGATTGGAAGCCTACACCTTTTGTTTTCCCTGCAGGAACGCCAAATTTTAACAACAGTCTATACACAGCAAAGCACGAACGGAAGAACAAAAAAAGCAAGTGAACATTCACAGTACCTGGTTTTAACTTTGTATTCCTGAAAGAGGCATTGAAGAGGGTAGGAGACAGTCCTGGACTGCTGAAGCCACCCCTTTCCCATTCCCTAACAGAGGCCCTGCTGTGCAATCTGTGCACTTGGAGAAGCGAAAGCACAGTGACTAGGGGACTTTTACATTTAACTCTGTGCTGCCCTGCCACAGTGGAGAGCAAAGCTGGGCTGGGCTCAGTCAGCACCTGTGCACAAGGGAGCATTTGGACCAGGCATAGCCAGAAAGAAATTGCCCATCCCAGCAGTCAAAACTTGGGTTTCTCCATCATTCTCAGCAAACTGACACAAGAGCCGAAAATCAAACACTGCATGTTCTCACTCATAGGCGGGCGTTGAACCATGAGAACACATGGACACAGGGAGGGGAGCACTACACACTGGGGTCTGTTGGGGGGAAATGGGGAGGGACGGAGGGGGGTGGGGTGTTGGGGAGAGATAGCATGGGGAGAAATGCCAGATATAGGTGAAGGGGAGGAAGGCAGCAAATTACACTGCCACGTGTGTACCTATGCAACAATCTTGCATGTTCTTCACATGTACCCCAAAACGCAATTAAAAAAAAAAAAAAACTTGGGTTTCTCAAAAAGCCTCACCAACATGGGCCAAAGTGCTCTGGAGCCCTACGTAAATGTGAAAGGCAGTCTAGGACACAAGGACTGCAATTCCTAGGTGAATCCTAGTGCTGGGCTGGGACTAGGGTGGACTAGGGTGATACCTGACCTAGGAAGACACCAGCCTTGGTGGTTAAGGGAGTGGTGCTTGTGTTATCACTCCCCCAACCCCAGGCAGTGTAGCTCACAGCAACAAAAATGACCCCTTCCTTTTGCTTGAGGAGAGATTAAACAGTAAAGAGGACTTTATCGTGCATCTTGGATACCAGCCCAGCCACGGCAGGATAGGGCACAGGGTGGAGTTGTGAGGCCCCCCATTCCAGATCCTAGCTCCTGGATGACATTGCTAGACACAGCCTGGGCCAAAAGGGATCCTTCTGCCCTAAAGGAAAAGACCCAGTTTTGGCAGGACATCACCTGCTGACTAAAGGACCCTTGTGCCAGCTGGCCACAGTGGCTCACACCTGTAATCCCAACACTGTGAGGCCGAGATGGGCAGAAGACAAGGTCAAGAGATCGAGACCATCCTGGCCAACATGGTGAAACCCCAACTCTACCAAAAATACAAAAATTAGCTGGGAGTGGTGGTGCATGCATTTCCTCTGACTGAGGAAAGAGGAGGGAATAGTGGAAAGGATTTTGTCTTATGGTTTGAGTGCCAGCTTTGCTACAGAAGACTAGAACATCAGGTAAATTTTTAAGATTTTGACTCCAATTTCTCTCTCTCAGACAGCATCTCTGGGCCTGTCTGGAACCTGGGAGAACCCACCACTGGAAGGAAACGACCCGAACCTGACTGGCTTTGCTACTTACCTATTGCAGAGCTGTAGGGCCTTGAGTGAACACAGGTGTTAGCCAGGTAGTGGTTACAGATGGCTTTGGGTGAGACTCAGCGCTGATGCTGGCTTCAGGTCAAACTCAGCATGGTTCCAGTGGTGGTGACCACAGGGGTGCTTGCAATGCCACGCTCCCAGCTCCAGGTGGCTCAGTACAAAGAGAGACTCCATTTATTTGAGAGAAACTAAGGGAAGAGAACAAATGTCTCTTCCTGGTAATAGAGAATGTTCCCATTTCTTATTCAAGTCACCAAGGTGGTATCTCTATGAATCTGTAAAAACCTCAGCATTATTGGGCTTCAGGCCCAAGTCCTTTTGAATATCTGGAAAGCCTTCTCAAGAAGGACAGGCACAAACAAGCCCATATTGGGAAGACTACTATAAATACTTGATTCATTAGTGCCCAGAGCATTGACCATCCACAAGCATCAAGATGATCCTGGAACGCATAAGCTCACTAAATTAACTAAATAAGTCATCACTAGGGAGCAATCCTGGAGAAAAAGAGATATGTGACCTCTCAGACAGAGAATTTTAAATAGTTGTTTTGAGGAAACTCAAATAAATTCAAGATAACACAAAGAAAAAATTCTAAATTCTATCAGATAAATTTAAGAAATCGATTAAATTAATTAAAAAGAAGCAGAAATTCTGGTGTTGAAAAGTGCAACTGATATACTGAAAATGCATCAGTTTCTTCATAGCAGAACTGATCAAGCAGAAGAAAGAATTAGTGAGCTTGAAGACAGGCTATTTGATATATAGTCAGAGGTGACATAAGAAAGAATAAGAAGAATGATATATGTCTGTAAAATTAGTCTAAAGGGGCAAATCTGAGAGTTCTTGCCCTTCAAGAGGTGGTAGAGAAAGAGACAGGGATAGAAAGTTCATTCAAAGGTGCAATAATAGATAATTTCCTAAACCTAAAAATATCAGCATTCAAATGCAAAAAGGTTATAGGACACCAAGCAGATTAAAGCCAAAGAAAACTGTTTTGATGCATTTAATAATCAAACTCTGAAAGGTCAAGGATAAAGAAAGGCTCCTAAAAGCAGCAAGAGAAAGGAAATAAATAACAAATAATGGAATGCCAGTGTGTCTGGCAGCAGACTTTTCAATGGAAACATTACAGGCCAGGAGAGAGTGGCATACCATATTTAAAGTGCTGAACAAAACCAAAAACAAAAACCTTTACCCTAGTATAGTATATCTGGTATATATTTCAGCCTGAAAAATAAATAAATAAATAAAAGCCTTCTCAAGCAAACAAAAGCTGAGAGATTTCATTCATACTAGACCTCTTGTACAAAAAATGCTAAAGGGAGTTCTTCAATTTTGAAGAAAATTATGTTAATAAGCAAGAAGGTACAAAACTCACTAGCAATAGTAAGCTCATAGAAAAGCATAGAATATAATAACATTGTAATTGGGGTATGAAAGTAGAAAGATTAAATGATGAACCATTAAAAATTAGTGTAACAACTTTTCAAGACATAGTACAATCAGATATGAAAAGAAACAAAAACAATTTTTAAAGTAGGAAATTAAGTGTAGAGTTTTTATTAGCTTTCTTCTGGCATATTTGTTCATTTACACAATCGGTATTAAGTTGTCATCATTTTAAAATAATGTATTATAAGATAGTATTTGCAAGCCTCATGGTAACCTCAAATTGAAAAACATACAATGAATACACAAAAAGCAAAAAATTGAATCATACCACCAGAGAAAACAATCTTCTCTATGAGGAAGACAGGAAGGAAAGAAAAAAGAGAAGACCATAAAAAAAACTCGAAAAAAAAATCTAGCAGAATGGCAAGAGAAAGTCCTTGCTTGTCAATAATAACATCAATTATAAATTAACTAAACACTCCAATCAAAAGAGATAGAGTGGCTGAATGGATGAAAAAGCAAGAACAAATGATCTGTCACCTACAAGAAATACACTTCACCTATAAAAACATAAGGTGGAAAAAGCTATTCCAAATTACTGGAAACAAACAAACAAAAAAGACCAAGAGTAGCTACACTTACATCAGACAAAATAGATTTCAGTACAAAAACTATAAGAAAATACAAAGATGGTCATTGTATAATGACAAAGGGGTAAACTCAGCAAGAAGATATAACAATTATAAATACATATGCACCCAACATGGAAGAACCCAGATATATAAAGCAAATATATTAGATCCAAAAAGAGATAGAAACTCCAGTAAAGTAACAGCCAGAGACTTCAAGACCCCACTTTTGGCATTGAACAGATCTCCCAGACAGAAAATCAACAACAACAACAACAACAACAAACCCATCAGAATTAATCTACACTGTAGGCCAAATGAACCTTGTAGATATTTATGGAAAACGTCATGCATCAGCTTCAGAATACACATTCATCTCCTCAGCACAGGAATTATTCTCAAAGATAGATCATATATTAGGTCATAAAACAAGTAGGAAAACATTCAAGAAAATGAAATAACATCAAGCATCTTATCTGGCCACAGTGGAATAATACTAGAGATCAGTAACAAGAGAAACTTTGGAAATTATACAAACACGTTGAAGAAAAAAAAAACGATATTCTCCTGAATGAGCAGTGGGTCGTTGAAGAAATTCAGAAGAAAATTGCAGATTTCTTGAAACAAATGATAATGGAAACACAACATACCAAAACTCATGGGATACAGTGAAAACAATCCTAAGAGGAAAATGTATAGCTGTAAGTGCCTACATCAAAAAAGGAGAATAAGTTCCAATAAACAACCTAATGATGCATCTTAAGGAATTGGAAAAGGGAAAGCCAAACCCCAAATTAGTAGTAGAAAAAAATTACAATAAAGATCAGAGCAGAAATAAATGCATTTGAAATGAAGAAAATACAAAACATCAACAAAACAAAATGTTGGCTTTTTGAAAATATAAAAAAAAATCGACAACCCTTTAGCCAGACTAACAAAGAAAGAAGGAGAAGATCCAAATAAATAAAATCAGAGATGAAAAAGGCGATCATTGCAACTGATACTGCAGAAGTTCAAAGGATCATTAGTGACTGCTATGAGTAACTATATGCTAATAAATTGGAAAGTCTAAAAGGAGCAGATTAAATTCCTAGACAATACAATACACGAAGATTGAACCATGAGGAAATCCAAAACCCAAACAGACCAATAACAGTTAATGAGATTGAAGCTGCAATAAAAAGTCACACAGTAAGGAGAAGCCTGGGCCCCAGGATTTTCTGCTGAATTCCACCAAACATTTAAACAACGAAATAATTCCAATCCTACTCAAACTATTTCAAAGAATAGAAGAGGGAATACTTAAAAACTCATTCTATGAGGCCAGTATTACTCTGATACCAAAGCCAGACAGAGACGTATCAATAAAACAAAATGCCAGACCAGTATCTCTGATGAATATTGATGCAAAAATCCTGAACAATGTACTAGCAAACAGCACTCAACAAATGCATTTAAAAGATCATTCATTATGACCAAGTGGGATTTATTCCTGGGATTCAAGGATGAATCAACATTTGCAAGTCAATCAATGTGATATATCATATCAACAGAATGAAGGAAAAAATAATATGATCATTTCAATTGATGCTGAAAAAGCATCTGATAAAATTCAGTGTTGCCTCCTGATACATACCCTCAAAAACTGTGTATAGAAGGAACATACCACAACATAATGAAAGTTATATAAGACAGGTCCATAGCTAGTATTATACTGAATGGGGAAAACCTAAAAACCGTTTCTCTAAGATCTGGAACATGACAAGAATGCCCACTGTCACCACTATTATTCAACAAATTAATCATACTGGAAGTCCTAGCTAGAGCAATCAGACAGAAAAAAAAAAATAAAGGGCATTCAAACTGGAAAGAAAAAGTCAAGTTATCTTTTTTTTGCAAATGATATGATCTTATATTTGGAATAACCTAAAGACTCCACAAAAAAAAATGTTAGAATTGATAAGCAAATTTGATAAAGTTGCAAGATACAAAATCAACATATAAAATCAGTTTCACAAAACACCCCGAGTAGCCAAAACTATCCTGAGCAAGAAGAACAAAACTAGGGGAATCACATTATTAAACTTTGAATTATAGTTCAAAGCTATAGTTTAAAGCATGATACTGTTCTAACAATAGACACATAGACCAGTGGAACAGAATAGAGAATGCAGAAAAAAAAAAAAGGCCATCAATAATAAGTGTTAGGGAGGGTGTGGAGAAAAGGGAACTCTGTACACTTGTGGTGAGAGTGTAAACTAATATAGCCACTATGAAGAATCTTTTGGGGGTTCCTTGAAAACCTAAAAATAGAGCTGCCATATGATCTAGCACTCCTACTGCTGGGTATATGCCCAAAAGAAAGGAAACCAGTATATCGAAGATACATCTAGACTCCAATATTTGTCACAGCAGTAGCCAAGATTTGAAAACAACCTAAGTGATCATTAACAGATACATTGTTAAAGAAAATGTGATACTTATACACAATTGAGTATATTCAGTCATAAAAAAGAATAAGAGATCCTGTTATTAGCAACAACATGGATGGAACTGGAAGTCATTTTGCCGAGTGAAATAAACCAGACACAGAATATGAACACTGAATGTTCTCACTTATTTGTGAACTCTAAAAACTGGAGTAAACTCATTAAGATAAAGAGTAGAAGGATGGTTACCATAGGTTAGGAAGGGCAGAGGGATGGTTGGGGAGTGTGGGGAGGTGGGGATGCTTAATAAGTCAAAAGAAATAGTTATAGAGAATGAGTTAAGATCTATTGATAGCACAGCAGGTGACTATAGTCAATAATAATTTAATTATACATTTAAAATGTACACAAGGATAAATTCTTGAGGGGATGGATACCGCATTTCCATAATTTGATTATCATGCATTGAAAGCTTATATAAAAATGTCTCATGTATGTCACTGTATTAGTCCATCTTCATGCTATTGATAAAGACATGCCCAAGACTGGGCAATTTACAAAAGAAAGAAGTATAAGGGAATTACAGTTCCACATGGCTGGGGAACCCTCACAATCATGGTGGAAGGCAAGGAAGAGAAAGTCATATCTTATGTAGATGGTGGCAGGTTAAAAATAAAAGAGAAAATTTATGCAGGGAAACTCCCATTTTTAAAACCATCAGATCTCATGAGACTCATTCACTATTGCAAAGCAGGAAAAAACCGCCCCCATAATTCAATCACCTTCCACTGGGTTCCTCCCATGATGTGGGAATTCTGGGACTTACAATTCAAGATGAGACTTGGGTGGGGACATAGCCAAATCATATCAGCCACAAATACGTTCACCTACAATGTACCCATAATAATTAAAAATTACAACATGTGAATGAGTGAAGGAGAAGACATAATCAGTAAGTTATTAGAATCATAATGAGAGAGTCTAATATCTTGATAAGGTGAGATCTTAGAACATAATTTTGTGGAAATATATTTGCATTTTCATGTGTTTGTGTTTATTTGCATTTTTATGCAGAAGTTACTTCTTTCAACAAATCATCAAATGAGTATGTGGTCCCAGAAAGCTCAAGATCAATGTGTAGTGCTCCTTAACTATGTTTTCGATCACCTGTACTCTTTTTAAAGATATATCTCTTTATTAGTCTGTTCTTACACTGCTATGTAGAAATACCCGAGACTTCATAATTTGTAATGGAAAGAGATTTAATTATCTCACAGTTTTGCAGGGCTGGGGAAGGCTGTAGGAAACCTACGATCATAGCAGAAGTGGAGGCAAACACATTCTTCTTCACAGGAAGGAGAACTGCTGACTGAAGAGGGGAAAACCCCTTATAAAACCATCAGATCTTGTGAATACTCACTCACTATCACAATAATGGCAGGGGGAACCTCCCCCATGATCTAATTACCTCACATGAGGTCTTTCCCCCAACACATGTGGATTACAATTTGGACTACAATTCAAGATGAGATTTGTATGGGGACACACACCCAAATCATCAATTTCCAACCTACTAAATAAAAATTCTTTTGGGATTGGAAGCAGGACAAGAGTATATTTTCAAAACATCACAGTTATTTTAATAAGAATTCTTGGTTAAAAATTATGGGTGAAAAGAAAATAAAAAACGACAAGTGAAATATTAATTCTGATATCCTTTGAATATGGTTTCTCTCCTACTAAAATACATGTGGAAATTTTATTCACAATGTGGCAGTGTTGGAATATGGGGCCTGAGGGGTGATGTCTGGGTCATGGGGGTGGACGCCTGATGGATTGCAGAAGCAAGTTCTGACTCTTGCGAGACTTGATTAGCTCTTATCAGAATGAATTAGTGCCCATGAATCGGGTTGTTATAGGGGGAACTTCCTCCTGGTTGTTCCCTTTTCACACGTCTTATTTCATTTAGATCTTCTACCATGTTGTGACCAGCACAAAACCCCTCACCAGAAGCCGAGCAAATGGTGGCACCATGCTTCTTGAACTTCCCAGCCTGAAGAACTATGAGCTAATTAAACTATTTTCTTCATAAATTATCCAGACTTTGGTATTCTGTTACGGCAACACAAAATGAAGTAAGACAAATTATTATTGCCTTTTCTCAAACAATGAAAAGTGCTTAATGATGCTTATTCGGAGTGGGGGTTATTTTGGTGAGGAGAAGGTGGAATTAGTAATAAAAAATATTTACAAAGTAAAATACTTTTCTCCTTTTGAGCTTGTTATGTGGTCACTGTATTTCTTGAGCATCCTTCAAGAAATTAATATCTGTGTTGGTTGGGTATAAATAAATCAATACCATGTATGTCAATTACATGGAGTTTTCCATAAATTTATTTGTAAAATTTTGAGCCATAAAGTTTTGACAAAATAAGAAAACCATAAAACTCTAGAAAACTTTGGAAATATTAAAACAAAACTTTCCATAAGCTATCTATTATTGAGTATAGCATATAGCATATTTTCACCTACATTATTTGGAATTGAAATAAAATATTCCATATGTTACTTTGCCTCTAATGCTTAACTTTAAAAATGACTCATCCTCTAGTTATTATGACATGAATTTCTACCTAAAAGTTTGTCTTTAGAACGCCTCTCATGTGGACGTGAAAAGAAAAAAATAACTAAACATTATTTTGTCCTAAATTAAATGCCTTTGGATTTGGTTATTGCTGTAACACACCACAGTCATTTTTAGCACCACCATCAAAACGTGTGCACACTCCATCACCACCAAAACCAAAAACACCTGATTTGTTTGAACAGCAAAAATGTACCATGTGGTGTTTGTGCAATACCATATGTGGTGACTGGTAAATAAAGGAAACCATGCCCTGTAGATGAGTGGTGATATTCCGGCTGCTACGCTTTTTCATCAGTTGCCTTTTCAGGGTATATTCAGTTGCATAGTAAAAAAGATTAAGAAAAAAACCTCATTCG
Organism: Cebus imitator; assembly: GCF_001604975.1. NCBI lineage: Eukaryota > Metazoa > Chordata > Mammalia > Primates > Cebidae > Cebus > Cebus imitator. The sequence continues at coordinate 382,943 of NW_016107677.1, read as the reverse complement.
TAGAGATTGACATTTATTTTTCTGAGAATATAATTTTTTCGGGAACGGTCGATTATACCAGTTGGAAAATATGTTATTTCAGTGTCCTTTTAGGGAATGTTTTATTATAAAAAGCAAAAACAGTAGAACATGAAACCCCAGCATACTTTGACCTGATAATATCGGGTATATTTAAAAATTTTCAAGCACAATAGCAATGTGGCATTCATTCTATCTTCTCATCACTAGCATTTACACGCATTACTGCAAGGTCAACAGAATTTGTAATCCAGACACCTGGCTTATATTTATTTCCCTCAGAGCACTCTCTATCTGATCAGGAATATGCCTTTTTAAACCTCCATTTTAAAGATTTTAGTTTGTGCAAATATTAAGAGAATTAATATTGGAACATATGTGCATCAATTAAATTAATATCTGATAGAACTGAACAATGAAGATAGCCTGTCTGAGCAGAAGGGACCTGGTTGCCCAAGTCTCTGCTAAAGAAATCCAATCAAAGTTTAACTATTCACTCTACACTTTCTAAATCCACTATTGGAAATAATAATTTATATTCTTCCTTTCTGTAAGGATTCCTACTAGAGATTTAATCATATTGAATTCATTTTTCTACGTTCTTGTATCAAGAAATGCAAAGTTAAAATAGACAACCAACCAATGAACCACTGATTTTAAACAGATCCCTTCTTTCCTTCCTTCCTCCTTCCTCCCTCCCT
>NW_016107677.1:336218-381974 GCF_001604975.1 Cebus imitator | reverse complement strand
TTCTTTCTTTCTTTCTTTCTTTCTTTCTCTTTCCTTCCTTCTCTCTTTCCGTCTTTCCTTCCTTCCTTTTTCTTTTTCTTTCTTTTCTCTCCCTTTTTCTTCTTTCACTTTCTTTTCTTCCTTCCTCCCTCCTTCTTTCTGTCCCTCCCTTCCACTCCCTTCCCCCTTACTTTCTTCCTTCCTGCCTTAATCCCTCCCTCCTTGTTTTCTTCCTTCCTTTTTTCATCTCTCCCTCTTTCTTTCCCTTCCTTCTTCCTCCATTCCTTTCCCTCCTTCTCCTCCTCTTCCTTCCCTTTCTTTCCTTCTTTCTTTCTTTTCTTTTTAGAGACAAGGTCTTGCTATGGTGCCTAGGCTAGAGTGCAGTAGCTATTCACAAAGGTGATAATTGCCCACTACAGCTTCAAACTCCTAGGCTCAAGACAGCTTCCTGTCTTATGCGAGTCACTGGGACTATATAGGCAATTGCCACCACGCCCAGCCCTACTCTCGATTTCTTTTGCCAAATGAAGCCACCGGTAAACTGGTTCTGGAAATTAGTTTTTGTAAAATAAATCTGACTATTTACATCTCATACACTTCAATATCATGATATGGAATTCATTTTCTATTGTGTTTTTGCTTTGTAACTCTTAGCAATAATAACTTATCCATAAAGCACAAGAAGCATTGTCTTATCCAAGATTGTTCCATTTCTTATTTTTTCTTATATGTTAATAAAATATTTATATTCAAGCAAATTTCAATCAAAACAAGTAGATAAACCTATCTTTTGGTTTTGCTGTTGATTCATTGCAATAGCAAAACCAACACTCCCTTTTTGTCATTACTTTGTTGTATATTTACCTATGTGTTTTTAGTAAATACCATAGTTCAATACTAAACTTCAATTTTCCAGAGTTTCCAAATTTTCAAATTTCCAATTTGTTTAAATTAAGCTGTTAGAACTGGTTCACTTAGGCGGAGTGAACAAATACCTCTATGATGGGGATGATGGGTAGAAACATTTGCTTGTTTTGATATTCTCATCATCAGTGTACACTTCATGATGCATATAATGTTGATAAATATTAATTCTGAGATTTTTCCTTGATTCTACCAGCTGATTTTCTTTTTCATCAATTTTTGATGACTACATGAAAGTATCTGAAATTTCACAAGTATCTGAAAATTCAATAGTTGTATATTATTAAAGCATAATAACTTTTAAAAACTATAGTCATAAAATTTCAGGTAATGTTAAGACCATAAAAGAAGTTTTTGGAATGGGAAGAAAATATTTTTGGCATTAAATTATGCTTTGTCTTAATGAAAATTATGATAATAAATACTTGACAATAGACTGAATAGAATTACAAATTTCTGTCTTCATATTATAGTTTTAATCATTAGAGAGGAAGGACTAATTTATATGTGGGTAAGTCTTTATCTTTCAATATAAAATAGTATTAGCTGTGCAATATCATTAAAGAAAAGTGTGCACTAGACAGAGGAATGGACTATGAGATCCTACTTCTGTTTTCCATTGTTTGATGGCCTTCACTGATCAGCCAGGCATGGCAACTTTGTCTGGCTCATTGAATAACTATCAAGGCTGAGTTAGATTTTTAAGAGAATAATCAGAACAGAATTATACTTTAAAATTTTTCAGTTATATATATTTTTCTCTAGAAATATGAAGGAAAATAGTAAAATCTATACTTTATTATTACTCTTAGCAGTGTTAGATTTATATTGCATGTTATTCAAAATGATGTGAATAAATTTATTGTGCTAGCTTACTTAATACAAAGAGGTTCTATTATTCTCAAAGATGATTTGTGGCATTTAACACAGTAATAAACATATACACACACAAAATAATGCCAAAGCAATGATGAAAGAAAAACTTGCTAATTCATCTTTTCACTATTTATATGTTAATGAAAGTGTTTTCAAAATATTTTACTAACGTCCAGAATTGTTATTGGAATATCAGTATATGATATCAGTTTTCTGATGCTTGTTTTCATTTAGGAAAACACGTTTAATGATTGTACTTTGTTTTTAGGAATCAATAATGTTGGCCTTTTAATATTTTTTTACTAAGGTTTTATTTCTACAGAGAAATAAAAATACATTCTCTTTTAAAATTACGTATTAGTAGAGGTGTATAAAATAAGGCATAAAGCTAAAAAAAAACACAAAGAAACAAGATTTTACATAAACATACACCTTCCAAAATACAAAGACATTTTAAGTCTTTGTATTCACTTCAGTATAAAGTCTTTAAGATGGTAACCTCTCTTCCTTGCAATAAATTTCTGCCTCTTATAATTTCTCCCTTTTATAGAACTAGCAATTGCTATACTTATAGTTCTCTAAAGTATTCTAAATTTATTCTACTGCATTTCCTTGTACATGCTAATACTTATATTCACATTCCTCTACATCCTTCCCTTTCTTAGACTAGAATAAACATATCTTTCAGTTCTCAGTTTAGATGGTATTTTCTTTTGTGGGGCTGTTTGACAAGATTATGTGCTCTGCTCACCCTTGGAAAAGCATTCATCACGCTATATTGAAATTATCTGTTTCTTACATTAGCTTATGAACTCCCAAAAGTGAGATGTTTTATTTTGTTCAGATTCGTGTTTCCAGAACTTACACAATGTCCATAGCATTTTCACTAGGAATAGATTCCATCTCGAGAAACCACTTTCGTTGCTCATCCACTAGAAGAAACTTCTCATCTATTGAAGTTGAATCATGAGATTGCAGCAATTCAGATTCTACTTACTAATTCCAGTTCACTTATTATTTCCATCACACCTATACTTCCTTTCTCCATTTAAGTCTCTAACTCCTCAAAGTCACCCATGAGGGTTGGAATCAACTTCTGAACTGCTGTTAATGTTGATGCTTGGAACATTAATGAATCATTAATGTTCTTATTGGCACCTAGAAAGGTGATACTTTTCCAGATGATTTCAACATATTTTGCCTAGATCCATCGAAGGAATAATTATCTATAGCAGCTATAGCTTTACAAAATGTATTTATTAAATAATAAGACTTGAAAGACAAATTTACTCCTTGTTCTTTGGGCTGAAAAATAAATGTATTAGCAGACATGAAAACAACATCCGTCTTGTACATCTCCATCAGAGCTCTTGGATGAACAGGTGCATTGTCAATGGGCAGTAAGATTTTGAAAGGATTTTTTTTTTTCCTGAAGAGTAGATCTCAATGATGCACTTAAAGTACTCAGTAAACCATGCTATAAACACATATGCTGTCATCCAGGCTGTGTTGTTACATTTGCAGAGCACAGACAGAGTAGATTTAGCATATTTCTAAAGGGTCCTAGGATTGGTGGAATGGTAAATGAGAAAAGGCTTCAACTGAAAGTCACCAGCTGCATTACGCTCTAACAAGAGAGTCAGCCTGTCTTCTGAAGATTTAAAGTTAGACCTTGACTTCTCCCTAGTCACGAAAGTTCTAGATTCCATCTCCTTCCAATACAAGGCTGTTTCATCTACACTGAAAACCTCTTGTTTAGTGTAGTTATCCCATTAATTATCTCAGCCGGATCTTCCAGATAACTTCCTTCACCTTCTCTATTAGCACTTTCTGCTTCACCTTATACTTTTATGTCAAGGAGATAGATTTTTTCCTTAAACTCATGAACCAACCTCTGTTAGTTTCAATTTTTTCTTTTTTCCTCGCTACTCTCAAATTTCATAGAATTAAAGAGAGTTAGTGCTTTGCTCTGGATTAGGATTTGGACTAAGAGAATGTTGTGGCTGGTTTGATCTTCTATCCAGATCCCTAAAATGTTCTGTATTTCAGTAATAAAGCTGTTTTGCTTTCTTATCATTGGCGTGATAATGGAAATAGCACTTTTGATTTGCTTCAGGAACTTTTCTTTTGCATCCTCAACTTGGCTGTTTAATGCAAGAGGTCTAGCTTTCAGCATCTATCAGCTTTCTGCCTATATCAGCTTTCGACATGCCTTCCTCACTAAGCCTAATCATGTCTAGCTTTTGATTTAAAGTGAGAGATGAACAACACTTCCTTTGATTTGAACATTTAGAGGACATTGTAAGGCCTAGTTTTAATATTCTTGAGTCTCAGAGAATAGGGAGTCCCTAGTCGTAAGAGAGACTGGGCAAAAGCCAGTTGATAGAACACTTGCAACATTTATTGATTAAGTTTGCTGTCTTATAAGGGGAAGGTTAGTGGTACCACAAAGCAACACCAATATAACATAAAAGATCACCATAGAAGTTATAAGAATAATATAAAAGCTTGACATATTGCAAGAATCAACAAAATATGACATAGAGACATGAAGTGAGCATGGTGTTGGAAAAATGGAAAAATGGTTCTGATAGGCTGGATTAAGGGTTGAGAGAAACCAACAATTTGTAAAAGACAAACCACATTACGTGAAAACCTCAGTAAAGCAAAGTCCAATAAAACAAGTTAGGCCTGTTTAAGATCTTCATATAAATTATTCGAAACCAGGTTGCCTTGGCTGAAATACCATCCCGGCTACTTTGAATCCAAGTGATTTTGAAATAATTCATGTAACTTTTCCATGCCTCACTCTGATTTAGAAATAATAACAGTACTTAGTTCATAAGGTTGATAGAAGAATACATTGGATTAATAATATAGAATGCTTTATACCTAGAACAATGCATGTGAAATAATACCTATTATAATAGTGTTAACTATTATTTTCAACATCTATCCAGCTTTTCCATCTGTGTTAACCAGCTATGATTTAAACATTAAAATGAGTATTGTCACCCACCTTCAAACATAAATGCTCAACTACTGAATTTTAATTTTTCACTAAACATATGATTATAATTCTGAGACAAGCTTGAAGGACACTATGTAAGAAGGAAATCTGTCAAAATTTTATACTGATTAGTTTAAGGAGAATTTTAATATTATACAAATATAATTTTAAAATACTTTTAGTTAGGAAATTACCTTTCAAAAATCAAAAAAATAAGTGGACAGAATAAAGAATAATAAATTGAACTATATTGTTTAATCTTATTTATATCTCCACTCCAAAACTCTTGTGTGAAGCCACAGAGTGTCATTCAAGTATTTTCCATAAGAGGGCAGTGGCGCATTTCCATACCAATAGGTTTTCAAGCATTTTCATTTATGTTATGTCCAAGTAAATTTACAGTAATAATTGGTTTCTTGGAAGGTGTACATTTATGTAAAACCCTCTTCTTGTTATTGTGTTTTTTTGTTTAAGCCTTATTTTGTATACCTCTATTATCTTGCAATTTTAAAATAAAATATATTTTATTTCTACATAGAAATAAAACCTTTACTTAAAAAGCATGAGAGACTAACATTATTGATTCCTAAAAACAAGATACAATCATTAAAAATATTGGTTTTCTAAATAAAAGCAAGCATCAAGAAAACTGACATAATGTATTGAATTTTTAGTAACAATTCTGGACATTAGTAATATATATTAAAAACATTTTTTATTAAAATGTAAACAGTTAAAAGATGAATTAGCCACTTTTTTCCATCATTTCTTAGGCATGTATTATCTGTCTATATATGTGTGTGTATATTAGTATGTGTAAAATGTCATGAACCAACTTTGAAAATAATATAATCTGTATGTAATAGGTAGGCTATCATTATCAATATATTCACATAATTAGGAATAATATGCTGAAAGTCTGCAAGATTTTTATTGCTGTAAATTTATGTTTCTTAAGAAAAAATCTTCAGATAGTTTAATAACTGTACAGTATATGATTATGATTTGGAAGATACATAAATTATTGCAGGAAAAAATCTGAAGCATGTTAATGGTAATATTAACATAAATTGAACCTGATAGCAACAACAGTAATACCACCCAAAATATACTTCAACAACAACTACCTTTTCTTGGTTAAGTGATTACTATATGCCAGATAGAACTCATGCCGGCCGGGCGCGGTGGCTCAAGCCTGTAATCCCAGCACTTTGGGAGGCCGAGGTGGGTGGATCACGAGGTCAAGAGATCGAGACCATCCTGGTCAACATGGTGAAACCCCGTCTCTACTAAAAATACAAAAAATTAGCTGGGCATGGTGGTGCGTGCCTGTAATCCCAGCTACTCAGGAGGCTGAGGCAGGAGAATTGCCTGAACCCAGGAGGCGGAGGTTGCGGTGAGCCGAGATCGTGCCATTGCACTCCAGCCTGGGTAACATGAGTGAAACTCCGTCTCAAAAAAAAAAAAAAAAAAAAAAAAAAAAAAAAAAAAAAAAAAAACAAAAAAACTCATGCCAAGAACTTTAAGTTCTGATCTCATTTGTTCTTTACAACATCTGGATGAGTTAGCTGGTCTTTGTACTATGAGCTCCATTTTATAATTAAGGATTAAATCTATCACTCAAGTTCACAATGCTAATAAGTGGTAGAATCAAATCTCAAAACTCTAAGATCATAACTTTATCCCAGTATACTGGGATAAAGCATCAAACATTTGGCACATTAAAAAAAAATATTATAAAAGCCATTTCGTCAATTGTCTTATATTTTTACTTGGGACCTGTGTGGCCCTGTGTGAAATGGCCAGTTTTAAAAGTTAGTTGCATTTGATCTAAGATCTCAAGAGTGAAATAAAACTAGTTGAAAGACATGGTGAGATTATCTCTTTCTTTCTCCTTTTCCTTTTCTTTTTTCCTCCCTCCATAGGTGTTAAGATTTTGCCAAGACGGCTGGAAGATTGCTACATGCAATATAAGAGGATGAAGAAAATAAGCAAACAAACTGAAGAAAAAGGAAACTAAGTTTTATGCTGTTAAAAAATGGAGTTACAGACTGGAATTGGAATGGCTAGAATTGGAAGTAGCAGTGTGAAATTATGATTTTCAAGAATAAATTTTAGATAAATTGATATTAAAATAGATACACATGTATGAGTTTGTATGAATATGTGTTTGTGAGTATATACATATGCATATTTCTCAACTCTCTCCACAGACCAGCCAATATAATTTCTCTCCACACATCATCAAATAATGATGCTTCATTTGAAATGTGCACATTAGGACATAGGTCTTGGTTTATAAATATAGTTCTTCACTAAAATGGACCAAGCTTCTTTGAAGAAGTGGCTGACTCCAAGGCTTGGGCAGGGACATACAAGATGAGCTGGGAACCAGTTGGGCTTGGAGTAAAGAACGTGCTCAAAGAGTAATACAGATGTGTCAAATAGATACAGCAACAACAGTGGAAGGGGCTTCCACTGACAAAATATAAGATAATTTGAATGTCAAAATAACTGTAACAATGTCAACATTTTGAGTAAAACAAATCCAAAAGCCATAAATAAATAAATAAATAAATAAACAATAATTAAATAAATATTAAAGGGAAGAGAGGGCAAGTTCTGCTTAAGAAGATTGCTAACTAATTTAAAGTGCAAAAGAAATGCTGGAATTGGCTAATCAGCATTTGGCAATCATCACAATAATTCATGCATGAATCCTAAATGAATGCAAATTGTTGGGTGAATTTTGATGAGGAACAGGACATTTACAAAGTGTCAGAGTATATTTCTACAAAATACTTTAAATTATGTATTAATTAATGCATATATTAGTTAATTCTCCAGTGGAGAAATCTGGCACTGTCTTAACAAAATGATAAAAGTTAACACCATCAGTAAAATGACACTCATTGTGTACTTTCTGAAACAATGTAATGAGAATACAAATCAATATAAAACATCATGCAATGTAACTAGCCTGCATTCTTCAAATCTCTCAAAGACATGAAATACTAGGAGAGCCTGAGGCAACTGTTCCAATCTTAAAAAGCTAATAAAACATGACAATTAAATGCATTATACAATGTTGGATTGGATTCTAGTCCTTCAAAGCATATTACAAGGACAATCAAGGAGATTTGAATATGGTTTGTGGATTAGATAAGATTTAATCAATATTGATCAATGATAATTTCACGATTGTTATTTTTCTGTGGTTATGGATGCAAGTGTCCTAATCTAGAAAAAGTGTTTCTGGGAGTTATTAACAGTATCTGACAACATTTATGTAAATTCAAAAATTATTTCAAAATAATTTTTTTAAGAAGACAACAGTGATTTTACCAGGGAGAGAATTGAAAATGCCAAGATGCTAACACAAAGGAAGGAGGTTGATACAGAAGGGCAGGGCAGAGTGGCCACAGCCTAGGAAGGGAAATGGTGCATTATTATGAGGTAAGGCTTGAGAGATGTGCATGAGCCCTGTCTTGCAGGACTTTGGTGGCCAAAGGCATAGGGATGTTGTCATTTAAAAAAAGTGAAAGTCCTGAAAGTTTTAAATTTGGCGATTGGCATACTCCTGGCTTTATTTTAAAGCTGTACTCTCCATGCTGAGTTTAAATTACCTTGGTGGTGTTGGTGGGATGGGGAGGAAAATCTACAGATGCAGGGGTGAGGAGGCAGGCCCATGGCTATTATTAATTACTCTGAGGTTCTTTGTAAAATCAGGGAGCATGTAAATTATATTCTTTGCCAAGTACCACAGTACACGTATAGCATAGACCCTTGCCTGTATAAAATATTTTGTGTGTGTTATATATAAGTTTATTGGAGATTTTTATATCATTGGAAAATAATTAGAAGAGTGAAAAGATTTATAGAATAATGCTTCCACAGGGAAAGTTTTAGGAGGAAATTATGCAATCTGGTAACTTGAAATAGTTTTAAGTGCTAATATAAGCTATCAGCCCTATTACTTTTGTTATTCTATCACATTTTAGATAACTTAGTAACAATTTCACAATGGTTTAGAATGCCTACCATTCAATGATGGTTCATATAAATAGAATATTGTAGCATTAAAGCTAATTTTAGACATAATTATTAGATTCCTAAAACAATACTGGTTTTTAGTATTTTCTGACAAATGTTCATCTGATCCATCTGTAAGTATCCCTGGGACTAGGAAATCTTTGTATTAATTTCCAATAAAAATAAGCAAATATTGATCTGTTTTGCCTTTTCTGCTTATTCCTTCTGCTTCATCTATCTTCATCATGCCGTTATGAAGAAAAAGTATGGGATTACATGGTGTATCACGCATAGGTGATCAAAGATTAATGTAATACAGGGAAAAGATGTAAATAAATAACAAGTAGCTTCCAATAAGGGCAGAGAAAGGTACTTTTAGAAAATTGAGAAATGAAAGTAGAGCAGGAAAGTTATTTCCAATGACCTCAGCGCCTGCAGTACTAGGGTGGGTTGTTTTCTGAAGGACCATAGAAAGCCTCAGGGAGCCTCTACTATTTATCTCAAGTCATAGAAAACTAATGTGGAGGATCCTTAGGTGGAATTCCTGCCCCAAATGTTCTTCATCTGCTGCTTGTCTGCAGATGCCCTTACACTTGCCCACTGCTGTCGCAGAAAACTGCTCCTTATCTTCTACCTCCCAGACTTACATGAGTATTTCTCAGGCCTACTGACAGGGGATTAGGGTGACAGGGAATTAGGGAAATGGGTCCTTTAGCTTTCTTCCCCTGCAGTTTTGGGGAGAGATTTGAAAGATAGTGATGATACTGAGAATAAGCAAACAATGTATATTACAGGTGGATGGGTGTTATTTCTTCTTTAAGCTCAGTGTCCAAATTAATTGCTATTATTCAGCACCTGCCATTCAAGTCAGGTGAAGATAAATGTTTTATCTTTAGTGCTTCAAAAATCTTCACATCAATATAATAAAAAGCAAAGTGATAAATTTGGGTATTTCTGTACAGGATTACTCAAGGTTTTTTTCAAGTTGGTAAAATTAATTTCGTCACTTTTTGGTTATATTTTCACACACATGTATCAGGCAATGGGATGTCAAATCCAAAGACATTAATATATTTGATCATTTAGTTCAGAAAACACTTATTTAATGTTAATTTAGATAATTAGCCTGGTAGACAAATTTTATTCAGTTGGCAAATACTTTTTCGAGCATTTAAGTGTGCCAGAAGACTTTTAGATTTTGGGGACAAAAATATGATTAGTCAGTATTCTTCTTTCATTACATATTCCATATGCCCCTGGTTTTCTGTCAGGAGTCCCAGCTGGCTGAAGTTCTTTACCTGGCAGTGATCTCAGCCTTCATTTGTGAAAGGTCTGAATCATGAGCAGACCTGCCTTATCTGTTTTATGACTTCTTGTTTTGTTTTGTTTTGTTTTCATTTGTTTTGCATTTTGCTCCAACTTTTCGTTAAAGGGGTTTTTTGTTTTTAAATAATCATTACCAATTGGAATGGAAGAGTGAGAGGAGCCTCTAGAGAATCCCATAGGTTTTAGACAGAGCCTTTCTTGCTCCCCTGTGCAGTTGCAATCCCACCTTATGTTAGTTAGGATCTATCACCTTGGCCTGTATATTAACCTCTTTGCATCTTGTTTGAACAGCATGAGGAGTGGAAAATAGCCAAATGCAAGATGGGTAGGTATAGTTTAACCTCCATGCTATGAAAGAGGTGGCACGCTGTAACAGGTTCATATGGATTCCCTAGAATCACTGATGTGCATCATTTCCCAGCATGTCCCAACTGTTTTTAGTGACATCACCTTGGCATCTTGAAATTGGCATTTATGAGAATATTTACTGCACAGAATTCAGCTAACGTGACAAATCAGGGCATAATATCAACTAAGGCTTTATGGCTGCTTACAAAAACAAGTACTATAGTAGTTAAGCTTGTGTTTCTCCTAGCATGTTGTGATGTAGTGTGTGTGTGTGTGTGTGTGTGTGTGTGTGTGTGTGTGTGTACCAGTTACTTTGTACCCCACTCTTATCCTTATCATATTAAGGATTATCATGGGTGGTCAGCTTTATAGTTTAGTCTTTACATTACAGACAGTATTTCAGGTAGGGAGGAATGAATGGTATCCAGAGATGGATTCTATGACTGTTTAGATTTTGTCTGCCTTTTTAGGGAGTAGATGAGAACATCTTCATGTGTATGAAAGATAATTGAATACTTCGAGGTTTTGCCTAAAATTATTTTATTTGCATAACATTATTCTTTTTGTTATATGGACATTTTAATACATGTAGAAAGGTGTATACAGGTGATTAGTAGCAGAAGGGATTCATCCTGTTGGTCATTTGTTTTCTCTTATCTCCAAACATACACTTGTTTTCTGCTCTGTGATGCTAGTGTTATTCCTGACAGTGCTATCTCAGCAATAACTTTCTTTCCCAGACAGCCTTATTATGTCTCCCTAGAGGTACTAGTTCCAGATGGAACTAGCAGAGTCCTCTCTTTAGAGATCTGGGTCCCATCTTTGCAAAGCATTGGATCTGAGCTCCTGGGGTACCAGCACCAGCCAAGCAGCATCTTTATCCCAAGGCCTACATCCTGGCTCAGCCAAGTCCCTTTCCCTGGCTCCTAAAATATTAGCACTACTTGGTCTTCTCCCTTTCTAAGAAGACTAAGCCTTAACTCTACAGGGTTCCTTTTTCAAACTTCTAAGTTCTAATCCTTTCAACTTTTTCCTTTTTCCTCCAGTGAAAGGATGGTGGCTGCTTCTTCCCTTTACTCACTTTGTGATACCTAATTATTTATTTATTTTTGAGACAGAGTCTCTCTCTGATGCCCAGGCTGGAGCACAGTGGCATGATCCCGGCTAACTGCAACCTCTGCCTCCTGGGTTCAAGCGATTCTCTTGCTCATCCTCCTGAGTAGATGGGATTACAGGCATGTGCCTTCATGCCTGGCTAATTTTTGTATTTTTAGTAAAGATGGGGTTTAACCATGTTGGTCAGGCTGGTCTCAAACTCCTGACCTCGTGATATCTGCCGGCCTCGACCTCTCAAAGTGCAGGCATGAGCTACCACATCCAGCCAGTGATATCATTTTTATTTTTAAATATTCTGGGCCCACCAATACCTCTTTAACAAATTACCTATATTAAATTATGTCTATTAAAGTAACTAGTATAGTTTCCATTCTTTTTTTTTTAAATTATACTTTAAGTTCTGGGTATATGGGCTGAATGTTCAGGTTTGTCACATAGGTAATATATGCCATCCCCTTGTCATCTACATTAGGTATTTCCATTCTTTAAACTTTATTAATATAATCACCAACAACCAACACAGCTCTGAAAAAATGTTGGATATAAAAAGGTGAAAATCTTAGTTTATTTTTACTTCATCATTCATTCACTGTTGTAAAATGGAAGATCAAGGTGTTACTTCTATATAATACGCATACTTCTCTTTTACATTTGTTGTGTGTCCACAGGAGTCTTGGATGGTGACCAGAATGAATAGTTATTTTTTTAAAAATTAGAAAAATGTCTGTGATTGTACAAACATAATGAGGCTTGATTGAACAGAGGAGAAAAAATATAGAAGTAAATAAATGGGAGTAGCAGATACAGGAAGGAGATGAAGGGATGGAATAGATAAAAACAGTATTCCTGGATTTAAAAAAATAATTTCAAAACGGTGTTGCAGAACAATACAAAATAAGATTTCAAAAATATTTTCCACACTACCATATGTTAGCCCCATCACTTCATAAAGAAAAGACACTGGAATACAAAATGGAGGAAGAATATACTGTCAGAATTGAAGCCAACCCTTTCAAAGAAGAGGCAGTTGGCAACTTATTATCGAACTCAGACACGTGTAGAAATACACAAGTATTCCTCAAGGATCATTCTCTGCTACTATATTTGAGAGAGAAGGTAGTTATATATTCAACTAACTAGATCATTTGGAAGCAGATTTTTTAAGTGTTCTTTCTCAATTCTCTCACTTCCAAAACAGAACTCATTGCAACTTTTTTACTGATTATGGTCTAAAGCTTCAGGACCATTTCCCTCCCCAGTATATGTGACAATGTTTTCAACAGAGGTGTTGCTATACAAAAGGCCAGGCTTCACTAGGGGACTCGGGGCAGGGGCTGGGGCACTTTATTAAAGTCATTGTTTTGGAGCTACCTAAAATCAGAGATGACACCATTTTTCTGGGCTAAAACTCAATGTTTTTTTATTACGTAATTTTCAAACATACATAAGGAAGAGAGAAGGATAACAATAAACTGTCATGCGCCCTTATTCATCCAACTGGAATAATTATAAATGATTTACCAATCTTGTTTAGTCTATTCTGTAACTTTTTTCTAGAATATTGTAAAGCAAATATCAGATAACATATACATTTAATTTGGATATTCTAAAAGAAACAAAAATGACACAGATGCAGGAATCAATCTACTATGGCTTTCTGTTATTTACCCCAAACCAGCATTAAACACATTCAGTTTCTATCCCCACAGGTTTCATCCCTTAGTTCTAATTAGAATGACTACCTCTCTTCTTTCTTCTTTTCTAAATCTCTGAGAAGTTCTGGGCTTCCCATAGAGGGAAGTTCTGGTATTGCTTACACCCAGGTGACTGTTGCAAAGTAAAGAGGAATTTGGCCAATTTTATGACTTCCCCTTGGGCAGAAACAATGGGTCATGGGAACAGGCAATTATAATTCTATCACTTCATTTGAGATGGGTTCAATGAACAGGTGGTCCCTTCTATTTTCTAAAAACAACACTGAAATAGCAATCAATCTTTACATGTTACTTGCATTATAGCTAATTTTATCTTTTTGGGGAAAAGTTGATGCAGATATTAAGGTCCATTGTCAACAATAAAAAGCTCCTAATTCCACCTATTCCCCTTGAGAATAAGAGAAAAAATGTCTTTCCTTTTATGATGAGTGTTAGGGAAATTCCCACGCTATTAAAAACCATTAAACCAAAGGATTTTCAGACTAATCTTCGCCTTATGGGAAGACTCCCCAGACCTCGTCCTGCTACACTACATGAAGGCCTTCTCTGTTCTCTATCTCCTGATGATACTTCTCAGTAAGCTACCACAGTTTCATTTTTCCCTCTTGGAAAACTCCACTGAAAACTGCAGAGTCAAGCCCTATTTTATATTTTATAATTAGTTCTTTCCCTCCATTAATAAAATTGTTACATATTACCAGTTATTTTTTATTTTTATGTTTTAGTTTTTTATCTCTTTAACATAATCTTATATATTTGCATCTTTTGGCATAAATTGTAAATCCTCATATCTAGATTAGGGGCCCATCCAAGTCTGTTGGGATCTGTAAAAAGAAGTCCAATTCTAGAGTTCTATCAAATCAGAATCTTCAGGGATTAACTTTTGAATTCTGTATTTCATTAAATAGTATGGGAACTTCTAGTGTGTGGCCAATTTTGGGAACTATTGAAATAGGACAAAAAGATGTGGGTGTTACTAAAAAGTTGTTTTTCTTTAGAAACAGTTTTCAAAATATTTGAACTTCTTTCATAATTTTTCCCAGACAATAGTCTCTAAATTGTCAGTGATTCAAATTTATATATTTCTCATCTTGCAATAGCTCCATTCTGAAGAAAGATTTGATATCATTGTTGAGAATTGCTAAAAATAAATCGGTTAGTAAATTTCTTACCTCTACAATTCCCACATTATTCAAGAAAACAGATACACTTCTTATTTCTTTTTCTAAGATAATTCAGTAAAAGTTTTTTTTTGGCATACATTATTCAAACTAATTTAACACGCAATTGAAAATTTTGAGTTTATTTTAACTTCTGATATAATGACTGTGTATTAGACTCTGATGGTTCTAGTTAAAATGAGGGCAATTTAATTTAACTATAAAGAATAATTTCTTTGATCTTAAAAATAGAGGCACAAAGACATTCCCTTTTGTATACTAGTTATGTCAATAAATCAAATTACTGATATTATGTATTCTCTTCATCCATTCTTCTATGCCCCTCAAACAACTGGATCTTTAGAAAATGTACAAGGGGCTAGAGAAGAGAGTTATTTCTGGAATGCACATACCTAGATGGAAAATAGATTAATTAATGTTTAAAAATATGAGAAGTAATCCTAAAGATTTTTATCTTTTGAGAAGCAATCCTAAAGATTTTGGATTTCTGAGGAGCAGTCCTAAAGACTTTGACCTTCTGAACTCACAAAATTATATTGAAGTTGAAATAAAACATTGCAAATAAAAATTATCTTTGAAAAGTTGAAAAAATACACGAATTATTTTTAAGAAACACTTTTTGCATGTACTATATTTTATCTGACATCTTTAAGTTTTTGGATTTAAAAGGTTCAAGCTAGCTTTCTTTTTTTTTTTTTTTTTAAATTCTTGACAGCATTGTGACACTTCCCCTGAAGTATTTTACTTATTTTACACTCCCAAACCAATTATTCATTTTGCTATTTTTAAATTCATCTAATAATCCTTTGTCATTAAAGTTAACCTTTCCAAAAAGTGATAATCTCTAGTGTAGCATGTTAAATTAGACTTGTAGACTTTATTTATATATGTGAAACCCTAAATAATTTCCTTTCAATTTTTATTTTATTTTATTTTTATTGTACACAGGATTGTTGCATAGGTACATACATGGCAAGGTGGTTTGCTGCCTTGATTCCCCCATCTCTTATATCTGGTATTTCTTCCCACATTATCCCTCCCCACCCTCCCCAAACCCTGCTGTCCCTCCCCTAGCCCCCAACAACTGACTGCAGGCTATGATGCTCCCCTCCCTGTGTCCACATGTTTTAATTGTTCAACACCTGCCTATGAGTGAGAACATGTGATGTTTGGTTTTCTGTTCCTGTGTCAGTTTGCTGAGAATGATGATTTCCAGATTTATCCATGTCCCTATGAAGGACATGAACTCATCATTTTATTATGGCTTCGTAGTATTCCATGGTGTATATGTGCCACATTTTCTTTATCCAGTCTATTGTTGATGGACATTTGGGTTGATTCCAGGTCTTTGCTATTGCAAACAGTGCTGCAGTGAACATTCATGTGCATGTGTCTTTACAATAGAACAATTTATAATTCTTTGGGTATATACCCAGTAATGGGATTGCTGGGTCAAATGGAAATTCTATTTCTAGGTCACTGACAAATCACCACCCTGTCTTCCACAATGGCTGCACTAATTTGCACTCCCACCAACAGTGTAAAAGTGTTCCTATTTCTCCACGTCCTCTCCAGCATCTGTCTCCTATTCTTTAGTGATTGCCATTCTAACTGGTGTGAGATGGTATCTCAATGTGGTTTTGATTTGCATTTCTCTAATGACCAGTGATGGTGAGCATTTTATCATATGTTTGTTGGCTTCATAGATGTCTTCTTTTGTAAAGTGTCTGTTCAGATTCTTTGCCCACTTTTGAATGAATTTGCTTATTTTTTTCTTGTAAATCTGTTTTAGTTCTTTGCAGATTCTAGATATTAGCCCTTTGTCAGATGGGTAGATTGCAAAAATTTTTTCCCATTCTGTTGGTTGCCAGTTTACACTAATGATTATTTCCTTTGCTGTACAGAAGCTCTGGAGTTTAGTTAGATCCATTTTGTCTATTGTGGCTTTTGTTGCCATTGCTTTCAGTGTTTTACTCATGAAGTCCTTGCCTATGCCTATGTCCTGAATGGTTCTGCCTAGGTTTTCTTCTAGGGTTTTTATGTTGTGAGGACTTATGTTTAGATCTTTAACCCATCTGGAGTTAATTTTAGTGTAAGGTATCAGGAAGGGGTCCAGTTTCTGCTTTCTGCACAAGGCTAGCCAGTTTTCCCAACACCATTTATTAAACAGGGAATCCTTTCCCCATTGCTTGTTTTTCTCAGGTTTGTCAAAGATCAGATAATTGTAACGTGTGGTGTTGCTTCTGAGGCCTCTGTTCTGTTCCATTCATCTATGTCTCTGTTTTGGTACCTATACCATGCAGTTTTGTTTACTGTGGCCTTGTAGTATAGTTTGAAGTCAGGCAGCATGATGCCTCCAGCTTTGTTCTTTTTACTTAGGATTGTTTTGGCTCTGAGGGCTTGCTTTTCGTTCCATATGAAGTTTGAAGTGGTTTTTTTCCAGTTCTGTGAAGAAGGTCATTGGTAGCTTTATGGAGATAGTGTTGAATCTATAAATTACTTTGGGCAGTATGGCCATTTTTACAATATTGGTTCTTCCTAACCATGAGCATGGAATGTTTTTCCATCTGTTATATCCTCTCTTATTTCATTGAGCAGTGGTTTGCAGTTCTCCTTGAAGAGGTCCTTTATATCCTTTATTTGTTGTATTCCTAGGTATTTTATTCTCTTCATAGCAATTTTGAGTGGGAGTCCACTTTTGATTTGGCTCTCTGTTTGTCTGTTATTGGGGCATAGAAATGCTTGTGATTTCTGCACGTTGATTTTGTACCCTGAGACTTTGCTGAAGTTGCTTATCAGTTTCAGGAGCTCTTGGGCTGAGATGATGGGGTCTTCTAAATATACAATCATGTCATCTGCAAATAGAGACAATTTGACTTCCACCTTTCCTAATTGAATACGCTTTATTTCTTTTTCTTGCCTGATTGCTCTGGCTAGAACATCCAATACTATATTGAACAGGAGTGGTGAGAGAGGGTATCCTTGTCTTGTGCCTGATTTCAAAGGGAATGCTTCCAATTCAGTATGATACTGGCTGTTGGTTTGTCATGAATAGCTTTTATTATTTTGTGATATGTTCCATCGATACCTAGTTTCTTGAGAGTTTTTAGCATAAAGAGCTGTTGATTTTGTGAAATGTCTTCTCTACATCTATTGAGAAAATCATGTGTTTTTTGTCTTTGGTTCTGTTTATGTGGTAAATTACGTTTATAGACTTGCGTATGTTGAACCAGCTGCATCCCTGGGATGAAGCCTACTTGATTATGATGAATAAGCTTTTTCATTTGCTGTTGCATTCTGTTTGCCAGCATTTATTTTATTGAAGATTTTTGCAACAATGTTCATCATGGATATTGGCCTGAAGTTTTCTTTCTTTCTTTCTTTTTTTTTTTTTTTTGTGTTAGGATGATGTTGGTCTCATAAAATGAGCTAGGGAGGATTTCATCTTTTTGTATTGTTTGGAATACAATACAGAAGGAGTAGTACCAACTCCTCTTTGTACATCTGGTAGAATTCGGCTGTAAACCCATCTGGACCTGGGTTTTTTTTAGTTGGTAGGCTATTAATTGCTGCCGCAACTTCAGCCCTTGTTCTTGGATCCATTCAGGGTTTCAACTTCTTTTGGCTTAGTCTTGGGAGAGTGCAAGTGTCCAGGAATTTATCCATTTCTTCCAGATTTACTGGTTTGTGTGCATAGAGTTCTTTGTAGTAACCTCTGATGGTAGTTTGTATTTCTGTGGAATTGGTGATGATGTCCCCTTTATCGTTTTTTATTGTATCTATTTGATTTTTTTCTTTTTTATTAGTCTGGCTAGCGATATCTCTATTTTATTGATCTTCTCATAAAAACAGATTTATTGATTTTTTGAAGGGTTTTTTGTGTCTCTATCTCCTTCAGTTTTGCTCTTATCTTAGTTATATCTTGTCTTCTTCTAGGTTTTGAGTTTTTTTGATCTTATTCCTCTAGCTCTTTAAATTTCGATGATAGGATGTTGATTTTAGACCTTTCCTTGCTCTTCATGTGGGCATTTATTGCTATAAATTTCCCTCTAGACACTGCTTTAAATGTGTACCAGAGATTCTGGTATGCTGTGTCTTCATTCTCGTTGGTTTTGAAGAGCATCGTTATTTCTGCCTTCATTTCATTATTTATCCAGTCAACATTCAGGAGCCAGTTGTTCATTTTCCATGAAGTTGTGCAATTTTGAGTTAGCTTCTTAATCCTGAGTTCTAATTTGATTGTACTGTGGTCTGAGAGACTGTTTGTTATGATTTCCATTCCTTTGTATTGCTGACGAGTGATTTACTTTCCATTATGTGGTTGATTTTAGAGTAAATGCAATGTGGTGCTGAGAACAATGTATATTCTGTGGATTTGGGGTTGAGAGTTCTGTAAATGTCTATTAAGTTTGCTTGGTCCAGACATGCATTCAAGTCCTGGACTTCCTTTTTGATTTTCTGTCTCGTTGATCTGTCTAATACTGACAGTGGAGTGTTATAGTCTCCCACTATTATTGTGCGGGACTCTAAGTCTCTTTGTAGGTAATTAAGGACTTGCTTTATGTATCTGGGTGCTCCTGTACTGGGTGCATATATATTTAGGATAGTTAGCTCTTCCTGTTGTATTGAACATTTTACCATTATGTAATGCCCTTTTTTGTCTCTTTTGATTTTTATTTGTCTAAAGTCCATTTTATCAGAGACTAGGATTGCCACCCCTGCTTTTTCTTGCTCTCCATTTGCTTGGTAAATCTTATTCCATCCCTTTATTTTGAGTCTATATGTGTCTTTGCATGTGAGATGTCTCCTGAATACAGCACACCAATGGTTTTTGTGTTTTTATCTAATTTGCCAGTTTGTATCTTTTGATTGGGGCATTTAGTCTGTTTACATTTAATGTTAATATTGTTAAGTGTGAATTCTATCCTGCCATTTTATTACTGGCTGGTTGTTTTGCCCTTTGGTTGGCATAATTTCTTCATTGTGTCATTGGTCTTTACCATTTGGTGCATTTTTGGAGTGGCTGGTACTGGTTTTTCCTTTCTGTATTTGGGGCTTCCTTCAGGAGCTCTTGTAGGGCAGGTTTGGTAGTGACAAAATCTCTCAGCAATTGCTTGTCCATAAAGGATTTTATTTCTCCATTACTTATGAAGCTTAGTTTGGCTGGATATGAAATTCTGGGTTGAAAGTTCTTTTCTTTAAGGATGTTGAATATTGGACCCCACTCTCTTCTGGCTTGTAGGGTTTCTGCTGAGAGATCTGCTGTGAATCTGATGTGCTTCCCTTTGTGGGTGACCTGACCTTTCTCTCTGGCTGCCCTTAGCATTTTTTCTTTGTTTCAACCCTGGTGAATCTGATGATTATGTGCCTTGGGGTTGCTCTTCTACAAGAGTATCGTTGTGGTGTTCTCTGTATTTCTTGTATTTGAATGTTGGCATGCCTTGTTAGGTTGGGGAAGTTTTCCTGGAAAATATCCTGCAGAGTATCTTCCAGCTTGGATTCATTCTCCCTGTCATCTTCCAGTACACTGATCAAGCATAGATTAGGTCTTTTCGCATAATCTCATATTTCTTGAAGGCTTTGTTCATTTATTTTCACTCTTTGTTTTCTTTTCTTGCCTTCTTATGTTATTTCATTGAGTTGATCTTCAATCTCTGATATCTTTTCTTCTGCTTGATATATTTTTCTCTCCTAGGCCTCTCGGCCTTTGATGGGAGGGGCTGCCATGAAGGTCTCTGATATACCCTTGAGATATTTTTCCTCATTGTCTTGGTGATTAACGTCTCTGCAGTGGGCTTGAATTTCTCACCAGAATTTTTTTTCTATCATATCATCACACTGCAAATTTTCCAAACTTGTATGCTCTGCTTCCTTTTAAATACATTTCTGCTTAGAAATTTCTTCTACCAGATACCCTAAATCATCTCTCTCATGTTCAAAGTTCCACAGATCCCTAGGGCAGGGGCTAAATGGCACCAGTCTGTCTCTTTGCTAAAGCACAGCAAGAGTGACCTTTACTCCATTTCCCAACAAGTTACTCAACTCCACTTGAGACCACCTCAGCTTGGGCTTCATTGTCTATATCAGTATCAGCATTTTGGTCAAAGCCATTCAACAAGTCTCCAGGAAGTTCCAAACTTTCCCAAATCTTTCTGTCTTCTTCTGATCTCTCCAATGGTTTCAACCTCTACATATTACCCAGTCCCAAAGTGACTTCCACATTCTCAGGTATCCTATAGCAATGCCCCACTAACTTGGTACCAATTTACTGTGTTACTCTATTTGTATACTACTATGAAGAGATACCTGAGGCTGGGTAATTTAAAAAGGAAAGAGGCTTAATTGACTCACAGTTCCACATTGTTGGGGAGGGCTCAGGAAATTTAAAAACATGGTGGAAGGCAAAAGAGAAGCAGGCACCTTCTTCCCGGGTGGCAGGACAGAATGAGTGCATGAAGGGGAAATGCCAGACACTAATAAAACCATCAGATATTGTGAAAGTCACTCATTTTCATAAGAACTGCATGGGGTAAACTGTTCCCATGATCCTGTTACCTCCACCTGGTCCTCCCCACAACATGTGGGGATTATGGGGTTTATGCGTTATGGGGTTTATGGGATTACAAACCAAGATGAGATTTTGGGTAGGGACATAGCCAAACCGTACAAGGGAAAAAGCTTAATTTCAAGACTTCTCCATAGAAACTTAAAAAAAATTTTTTCAACAAAAATTAACAAATAATTGTATTATTATGATATCAAATCACACAGAATTATCATGAAGGATTTCTGGTCACATAAACTATTTTAGAAATTGTTTCCAGGTTATAAAAATATGAGTGAGAAAGAAGAACAGATATACATAAAACGTTCTATGAAAAGCTTCTGTTGAGAAGGAGATTATTTTATTTCCTTGATCTGCAATTACTTTCATCTGAGAAACAGATTTGAAGTACTTGGGCATATGGACACAGACTGAGTGTAAAGTAATTGAGAGTTGAGGCAAAGAGCTAGAGAAATGCATCTCAAATTTAAATGTGCACACTAATCAACTGAGGAGTTTGTTAAAATATAGGTTCTGATTTCAGAGTTTTGTGATGACACCTGAGTTTCCATTTCTAACAAGCTCCCAGATGATGCTGATATTGCTGAACCACAGACCTCACACTGAGTAGCTAGCATCTAGAGCAGTGGATCCTATATGTGAGGGAGGTTCCACACCAAAAGAGAAGTTGGTGTCTAAACCTAGTTCTGAATTAGGTTCACTCAAGTGGGCCTCTGATGTGTGCAGATAATAAGCTCCATCAGTGAGGCTGAGTCTCAGCCAGGGTCGTGAATCACTGACTTAAATGACTTTCTCTGCTGAGAGATGTATGTGGATAAAGATTTGGGGTAGAAGTGTTTTGTAAGATCAAGAGAGAAAAGGAAGGGGTGGTTATTCTGAGCAGGTGCACCTCCTCACTCGAAAGCTTCTTTTCTATCAAGTGAAGCAGCACTTATTTTTTAGGCAAAATTAGTTTGACATACAGCTACAGACACATCATTTAAAGTCAATCCCAGAGACCTTACAATGTCCAATAAGGCTCCACATGACCTGGATTCCCATTGCCTCTCTGCAACCAGTCCTCTTCCTAACTCTACTGCAGACATACTGGCCTCTTTGCTGTTTCTGATAATCTCTAAGCAAACTACCTCAAGATCCTGCATTAGATGTTGCCTCTGCCTGGAATACTCTTACTCCAAATATCCTATGGCTATATCTCTTACTTCTTTCAAGTCTTTGCTCAAATATTATCTCTCCAATAAATCTTCCTGATCCCTATTTAAATGATAGCTTTCCACCAGCTCTTAGGATCCCAAATTTCTATGTCACCTTTATATGGCACATATCACACTCTCATGTTAGTTATTTATGAGGTTTACTAATCATATTTTTGTTTTTCACCCCTCTTCTCCATCATCATTAGAAGGTAGTGATGGTAGGGATATTTGTCTATTTATTCACGATTATTGGTAAATTTCTTAGAAATCCTCATCTCCTATATATTTCATAAATAAAAAAATGCATACAAACACAATTGTCATTTCAGAGCAATCTTCTTTGACAGTTTCGTTAAAAATAAGCGCCCACTTTCAAACTTCTTTCTTCGCCTGATCACCGTTTGTTATATCCTTCTTCTATACTCTCTTCAATACACACATACATATATACAATCTTTATTTTGTAGTTTATTGTTAGAACATATAATCTTTAAGGAGAATGGCATTTTCGCAGAGATATCTGTTAAGCAATTATTACACCTCCTAATACAGAGTAGATAAGTAAGAAATATTTGTTGACTCCTTCTGTTAAAGTGGGGTTATAAAGAATTTTATCTTTTCTGCATTGCTATAACATGATGAGTAATTTCTGTCTTACATTTCTCTGGTTAAAAAAACATTGTCTGGGGTTGATGGCTGATTTAATGCCCTTTTATTCAAGTGAGCAAGGGGTAAAGAAATAGGTTAGATAGACATTTATTCTCAGCATGTATGCTATGATTCTTTCACTGTGCAAAGTTTAGAACATAATTGTGCCCAGTTGATTTGCTTGCCAAAATGCACCTAGGTATTCATTTACACCCTCCCTCTCAATCCCATTTTCTTGGCTCCAAAAGATGCATACTCAGAATTCTACTAATGGCAAACTGGCACTCTGAAGGGTCTGGCTCAGCCCAAGGCAAATTCACACAGCTGGCTAAAGTAATCACATGGTGGGATGCTGTTTTTTTACTTAAATATACTTGTGGTCTATCGAAAGTTCACTATTGCATAGTTGTTTACTTTTGATCCAACAAGGCCTACATCTTCCATGGGACAGCACTTCATGCCACGCTGTAGCTGTAGAAACTGTGGACAGTGACATGGCCTGCATGAGATAATAATACCCAGATTTGCTTAACAGTCTTAAATTGTTGTTTGTGTGATTTTACTGACCTAGGTCACCCAGGTGTGTTCATTGATTTGCATGTTTGGTAGCTTAGGAGACCATACCTGAAGTTCCAAAAATAGCTGTGCATATTTTGTTCCTCTTGATCTGGCTACAAACACAAGTAGGTATAGGAAAGGAAAACAATCCTCAATTTTAACTTCAAAATCCAATAGTATTATTTTCTAAAATTAAGATAATGGTGAAAATCAAAGTAATCATTTCAGAGTTGACAAGGCAGGTGCTGAATGCAAATCATATTACTTCTCTTGCCAAACCTCTTGACTAACGATTAGTAGTCACTTTATTTATGCATTCATTTTAAATTTTATTCAAAATGGTTGCTGAAACCTATAACATACACAATGTTGTGGAGGACACTTAGAGAAGAAACGTTCAACAATCTTAACTATGAAAATGTGAAAAAAAAAAGTAGAGAAGAAGGAACTATTTTAGTATAATGAATTTAAATCTGATTAAACGAATGTTTATTAAGATACCGATTTTATTGTCAAAATGTGTCAACTTCACATATACATAGATATACATATATCACTATTAGTTGGTTTGACCAATTACTAGCTGCATATTGTTTTAACATGAATATGCATATTGTTTTGATGTTTAGATTTTTAAAAATCTTAGAACATTAAGAAAAGAAAATGCTATTAAGTCACACTCTTCAGCACTATTTCTTTGCAAAGGGAGAGTAAATAATGAAAAGAGAGAAAGGAAAGCATTACTATTTGCACTCCCATGTTCACTGAAGCATAATTCACAATAGTCAAGACATGGAAACAATCTAAATGTCTATCAGTGGATGAATACATAAAGAAAATGTGGTACACATATATGATGAAATATTATTTAATCTTAAAATGGAAGGAAATCCTGAAATATGTGACAATATGGATGAACCTGGAGGATATTATGCTAAGTAAAATAAGCTAGTCATCAAAGAACACATACTGTATTTTTCTACTTATATGAAGTATCTAAAATAGCCAAACTCATGGAAGCAGAAAGTAGAATGGTGGTGGCCTGGGGATGGGAGAAGAAGGAAATGAAAAGCTATTGAACAGATGTAAAGTTTCAGTTACACAAGATGAGTAAGTTGCTGTACAACATCATGACTATAGTTAACAATACTATATTGTACACTTAAAAATTGTTAAAAGAGTATATCTCATGTTGAATGTTCTTATTACAATTTTAAAAAATGTACTGTATTTATAATCTATCCTTCTCTCTCTTTTATATGAAATCATAAAGGATTTTTGCACTATTTTGATTTACATTGAATTGCATAGAAATGCAACTACTCTATAAATCAAGAGAAAATTATGTGCTATTCCATTTGGGAATTTACCAAGAGTATTTCATGTTGTGGGAAATAAAATGAATAATAGTAACACCAATTATAATATTTAGGTAGACACTATAACGCATAGAATGAATTAGCATACATGGCAGCGAATCCACTGTGATTTTGCCTACAGGCACAGCCTTCTCACCAGTTCATATCATTTAAACCAGGCCTGCTGTGGCATTGACAGGAAAAGACAGCAGTGTTTATTCCTAAATTGCCATTAGATATATTTGATAAATTATTTTTAGTTATGCATAGGCAGATAATTATTTAATCTATGAATTTAATTTCAGGAAAGTAAAGAAATATTAGAAAATTATAAACATTTTTTTTTTTTTTTTTGAGACGGAGTTTCGCTCTTGTTACCCAGGCTGGAGTGCAATGGCGCGATCTTGGCTCACTGCAACCTCCGCCTCCTGGGTTCAGGCAATTCTCCTGCCTCAGCCTCCCGAGTAGCCAGGACTACCGGCACGCGCCACCATGCCCAGCTAATTTTTTGTATTTTTAGTAGAGACGGGGTTTCACCATGTTGACCAGGATGGTCTCGATCTCTTGACCTTGTGATCCACCCGCCTCGGCCTCCCAAAGTACTGGGATTACAGGTGTGAGCCACCGTGCCCGGCCATAAACATATTTTTAATATAACTGACAAATTATCCAGTATTAATTCACAAAAAAATATTTAAAGAGTTACATTTATCTCTCAAAATCATTCACAAGTTCATCCTGCTACACAAAAATCTCAGTAATACATAAAAATGAATCCAACAAATAATAACTTACAACAATATACAATATGTGCCACCATAAAAGGAAACAAAGTGCTATTAAGAGCACACAGGTAAAAGAACGAGATTTTGAAAGATGAATAGAATTTATTAGCAAGGCTGCAGAGAGGATGAAAGAATAATGAATGAAGACCGTAGAGATAAGACTAAGTATAGGATGGGTTTAGGAAAAGGAAAATGGTCTCAGTCCTTGGGAGAACTTATGTTGCAGACAAACACTCTTTAGTTTTGCTTTTAAATGTATTGAAAAATATGAATAACAGACAGGAATAACATCTGGAGCTTCTCGGGACTCCATGTTTGGATCCCCTTCCACGAACACTCTTGTGGAAGCTGTCTTCCTCTCTCCTGGATTTTCCCTCTGGAGCCCCCTTCCACACTCTCTCGTGGAAGCCTGTCTTCCCCTCCTAAACTCCATCTCTCTATTCCCTTCCACACAGTGTGGAAGCTGCTTTCCTCTCCTGGATTCCATCTTTCTGAATTCTCTCACTCAGTGTGAGAGTTAGCTGTTTTCTTTCTCTCTCCTTCTACTGTTTCTCTCTCTTCCTCTCTAAATACATCACTTTCACACACACACACACACACACACACACACACACACACACACACACACAAATTGGAGCTTCTCATGTGGAATACAAAAGAATGAATGCAAAGGAAACAAATAGAGAAAAACCTTTCAGAAACAAGTTATACAAATGACAGTAGAACTGAAGTAAGTGGGAAGTAAGAGTACTAAAATTTTTTATATTAAAACTATTTTCATATTTTTACAACATAGAAATAATAAAATTGTGTTTCAAGTAATCGTATATGACTCAATCTCATGCCAATGGAATGAGTAGCGCCCCTGTCCATTACATTTCAACTCAATGTCTGTTGAGTTTATGAATAGACTCAAAACTTATTTCAGAACCCAAATTTGTCTAGCTTTAATCATATCGGTGCCCTAGAAAATGCAGAGGATATGAGAGTTTGTCTGGCTGATCCAAACAGAAACCACCTGTGTTCTGGCTGTGTTTGTAAGGGTAGAGTAATTTAGTGGTTGAGTGTACATTTTTAGAGCTTATGGTAGGCAGATTAATGTCTTCCCACCCTCTGTCCCCGCCACAAAAATGTCAACATTCTGCCCCAGAGCTTGTGAATATGTTATGTTATCTGGTGAAGGAGAAAGAAGTTTGCAATAGAATTAAGTTTGCTAATCAGGTGACTGTAAAATAGAGAATGTGTTCCAGATTATACAGATAGAGGCAATATAATCACAAGAGATTTTTCAAATTGAAAAAGGGAGACAGAAAAGATAGAGCCCAAGAAAGGTGTGACTATGGAAGAGGTCAGATGAAATGTGGTGTGAAGAGGACTCAAGACTAAAACAGAGCCAGACCATCTGGGTTCAATCCCAGCAATGCCAGTAACTGTGCAACTCTGGATTAGTTGCTCAACTTCTCTTTTCCTCCATTTCTCATCTGTAAAATACAGATGATGGTAGTAATATTATATAACTTCTAGGATTGTTGTAAGGATGGAGTGAGTTATCCGAGTATACTTTTGTTAATCACTAGGAACCGAGCATCTAGTGAATGCCGTCTAAGCCACTGTTAGAGTTACTGTCTAGTGTTATACAGACATGTAATCTCTGAACTCAGGAGGAAAATTCTGGAGGAAGAGTCTTGGCTGTTGCTTCTTCTCTGCCTGGAATATTTTCCGGGAATCCCTGTTGCTTGCTTCTTCTCTGTGTGTGGTACTCTATTTAAATGCTGCATTGCCACTGAACTATGGTTGACTTTCCACTTCCAGCATTTTCTAGCTTTCTTATCTCACAGTTTCGCCCCATGGTACTTATAAATATTTGCTGTACTAAAGATGAGTTTATATGTTTTTATTGGTCTTCTTTAAATGAATAAAGGCTAGGATTTTCTTGTTGTTATTGTTCACTGCTGTATCCCTAATGTCTAGCACAGTGCTTAGAATAGAGTGGGAGCTCAACAAGTATTTGGTCAACTGATGAATAAATACACTAATCCATTTCAGTTAATGCTGGAGCTCTTAGTCTGCCTTCAGTGATTTTCAGGGATAGCCTCATAGTGCCACAATGCGAGGGCTTGCTGCACTGCACCACAAAATGCTCTCCAGCATTGCTTCTTTTGTTACTGCCACTGCTATGTGTTTTCTTGGTTTCCTCCCTTTTAACATTGCATTGGTTTTGCTTGACTTCAGTTGCCTCACACTGTATTCTGTGCCTGCTGTTAAAGAGATATTTTACTTAGTTTTCCATCTGGCCTCCTAAAATGTCTCGGGCTTCATGCTCTTCCTTTTGCTTTTGTCATCAGGTCCGTAGGTCTTAGTGTCCGCATGTTAACTCTCTGGCTTAGGCAGAGCTGTCCTTACACACAATGAAATGTCCATTTTGGTTTCTAAGACTTCCATAATCTGTCCTACCTGCATTTTCTGTATCAACCCAATGAAGGACTTTTTGCCTCACTTTGATAGTTTTGAATGGGGAAAAATAGTTTCCTACAGAATTCTGCTAAGGAAGGTTTCTTTCCAGAAATATCTCTGTTTGTTTTCTTTAGTCTTTTTCAGTATCTCATTTTGCAAAGTGTAGAAGAATGATGGTAACTTTTGGGTCCACTATAGTGGATTAGAACTCAGGCTATGAAAGTTATTAGATCAGGCCTTTGGGGTTTATCTCCATTGCTAAAGGTGGTCCCTTGGCCTAGGCCTGCTTCTTCTACCCCTATTCTCCATCTCGCTTTACTATTAACTCTTGATGGTCCTTTGGTTATAAGCTGAGTCATCATTTCTTCAGGAACGTCTTCCTTGAGTCCCCAGTCTTGTCAGTCGCCCCTTATGTACTCTCATGTGATACACCATACTTTCACTTTGTTGCATGTGTCAGCTTGCACATCTGTTTATGAATTTGACTGGTATGTTTTCCTCAGCTATAGAGAGCCATTCAGGTTTACTTAGCATTATATCTGAACACACACGATAGATACTGAAGAAATATTTTTTGCTTTCACCTACTGGGTGTGTTTCCTAAGACTTATCATAGTTCTACATTACAGACACTCAAAAGTGTTTGTTAAATGACTGAATAAATAAAATATATGAATTTTACTAAATTAATGCTGTTTATGTTAACACCAAGATTCTTTCTGAGTACCTTTTTGGTGTATTCAAAAGAAATTATTTCTCTCTACTCGGATAAGATTCCCATGACTGTTGCTTCTAAAGTCACCTAGAAACCAAGGGAAAACATTCACTTAAAATGCTGGGCTTCCTTCTCAGTATCTTCCCTTCATCTCAGATCTTAACCTGAAATTCTCAATTCCTAGAGAAACTTTATCTCCAAATAAACCTAGCTAGAGAGGTCCCTTACATTCCTTTTTCAAAAGTGTAGACTCTTCTTCCAGTGATTCAGAAGACAGGGTTCTGAATTCTGGTTTCTTGCTTTGTCAGGCTCATCATAAGCTCACAAATAATTATGTTCAATGAATAAATGAATGATCCATAAATTCTAAGCTTGTGTAGAAGGAGCCACACAAATACAGGGAACTGAAGAGCAGTCTCCAAATTAACAAAGAACCAAACAGAGCTAACATTTCGGAAATAATCATATATATCTACAGAGGAGCCTAAAGCAGTTTTAGAGTAAGTTTCAGTTATAATGTATTTTATATAGACTGGAAAAAATAATAAATTGCACCTAAATTTTGAGGATTTCATTTATTGATGTTTATCCATGCATATAGATTGGACATTAAATGGAATTTCTGGATCCCTGGTTAAGGTTAAAGATTATAAGCAAGACTTCTAGATTCATAGAAAAGTTAGTCTGCTATACAATTTAATGTACAGTTACAGTAAGTTACACAAGTTATTTATAAGCAGGCATATTCACTGGGGCAAAATTTGATGATCTAAGTTTGTTATCAGTTATTTATCAGTTATTTTAAAAACATAAAGTGGTATTTGACTATTATTAGTAATATTTTAAGAGGAGAGTATATGTACCAACTCTTTTTTCTTAAATTTTTACATTGACACATAATAAGTGAACATACTATGGGGTATATAGTGATGTTGTGATTCATATAATGTAGAAGTATCAGATCACTGTAATTAGCATGTGCATCATCTCAAAATTTATAATTTCTTTATGTTGGGAACAGTCAATATCCTCTGCCTAGCCATTTGAAACTGTTTCATATATTAACTATAGTCATCATACAGCGATATAGAACATTGGAATTTATTCCTCCTATCAGGCTTTAATTTTGTATCTTTCAGCAAATCTCTTCCTATTTTCCCCAACCCTTCTTATCCTCTGGTATCCTCTGTTTTATTTTTTACTTCTATGAGATCAAAATTTTAAAGCCTTCACACTAAGAACATGCAGTGTATACCCAAACAGAATACTATTCAGCAATAAAAAAACAAACAAAATCCTGTCATTCATGCCAACACGGATGGAACTGGAAGACATTACATTAAGTGAAATAAATCAGG
Source organism: Cebus imitator (assembly GCF_001604975.1). Classification (NCBI taxonomy): domain Eukaryota; kingdom Metazoa; phylum Chordata; class Mammalia; order Primates; family Cebidae; genus Cebus; species Cebus imitator. The sequence goes on along the minus strand of NW_016107677.1, from coordinate 351,830 downwards.
AACAGAAAGGTAAACACATTACCTACTTTTAATCATATTTTTGGTTCAAGTTTTCAAATTTTTGTTGTTAAAGAAATTTGATTTACTCTTTCTTAGGGAAAGCACAAAACATCACACTGACAATCATTAAAGATTAGCTAATTTTTTTTGTTTTTATTTTTAAGAATCTAAAGCTAGCAACTCAAATGCCTTGTTTTCCTATTTTTTTTATCTTGTAAATAAAATATGTTAATATGTTCACTGTTATTATCAAAGAGGAAGAGTCATGGCATTCTGTAACATTACAGTTCAGGTGAAAGAGGGAGACGTCCATGAGGCAAAGAAAACAAAGAAGGTCATGAGCTATTAAATTTTTATTTTCCTTGACTCTCTAGAGGAAGGAATAACTAAAAATGTGCCACATCTTTCTGTTCCAAAGTGGCTGTTAAGAAACAGAAAAGGAGGTTGCAATGTTGAAACATTGGGTAGTCTCATTTTTGTGATTCATTCTGGAACCTAGATCCTATAAAAAATGACTTTCAATAATTGGGGATAAAAGGGTGACCCACACATATTACCTCTATTCTCTACCTCACCCCTCTTCTGAATACTGAATCAGTAGGCTTTATGTGGATTCTAGGCAGAATTTTGGATAAAATAATTCTCTTTTGATTCTGATATTCTTCCACATGTATCATCCCTCACTCTTTGTTTCAAAGATCATGTTGATAAAAAGATAAGATCGATAAGTAAAAACTTAATGGTTTGTAATATTCATAGTTTTAAGTTTTCAGTTCCTCTTCATTGCATAGTACATACACATAACTGTAACAGTAATGATATAGGAGGCACTATTGTAAGCACTCTACACATGCTAATTTTATAGTAAATCCATGATATAACATGGTGTATACTTATCTTACAGATAATAAAACTGAAACTAAAAAAGTTAAGTAACTAGTTTAAGCAGTCAAAGAAAGGATTTGAACTCAAAAGTCTGGCCCCAGAACTCCCCTCTTTTTAACAGGATAAGGTAGTATACAGTATGTGTACTGCATATGAAACAAAAACTGTTAGTCACCAAGTTTCAACAATAATAATAATAATTTATTGCAGATATTCTAACAGAAGAAGAGAAACATGTAGAATAAATATTGTTTTATTTCTGTCTTTGAAAGTTTTTACCACACACACACATACACATATATCTGTGTGTTCATATAAAGAAAAATCTAAGTGAAATACATTGGTTAAGGTTTCACTGAAATGTTTTCCCATTTAGAGTCTGAATTTTCTAAATCACTTGTGCATTAGTCCTCAATTTCCATGGTTTTCCCTACAATATCATTTTTCTGTGTCATCAGGAAGGTTGTTGATGCTCTTTTCTTAAAAGAGCTTCACTATTATCTCCAGAATTTTCACACAAGGCACTGATAAACACTCTAACTTTTAATGCTAGCACTTTGTTGATTTTGCCAGAAGGTACCAATTGAACATTTTCAGGTAACTACTGGTATCCATATTCTTTTCTTAAGTGATTCTTTATTTTTTTATTTTTTATTTTTTTAGCATAGTTTAGGTTCCGGGGTACATGTGCAGATCATGCAGGATTGTTGCATAGGTACCCACATAGCAAGGTGGTTTGCTGCCTTCATCCCCCTGTCACCTCCATCTGGTATTTCTCCCTATGTTTTCTCTCCCCACCCTCCCCACTCCCTGCTCTTCCTCCCCTAGTCCCCCACCAATTGACTGCAGTGTGTGATGCTCCCCTCCCTGTGTCCACATGTTCTCAATGTTCAATACCCACCCATGAGTGAGAACATGAGGTGATTGGTTTTCTGTTTTCGTGTCAGTTTGCTGAGAATGATGGTTTCCACATTCATCCATGTCCCTACGAACGACAAAAAGTCGTCATTTTTTAAGGCTGCATAGTATTCCATGGTGTATATGTGCCACATTTTCTTTATCTAATTGATCGCTGATGGACATTTGAGTTGGTTCCAAGTCTTTGCTATTGTTAACAGTGCCACAATGAACACACGTGTGCATGTGTCTCTATAATAGTGTATTGACTGAAATTTTGAGGACTTATCCTGGCATGCTACAAGGACTAACAACTAAGTCAATATATAAACAGGAACATAGCATATTTCCTGTCACAACTGCCCTCTGGCAGAAAGTGATTGTAAGATGTCATCAATTGTAAGATATATTCCAATTGAGGAGATGTTAAACTGTAAAAAAGTACATATCATAATTTTTGACATATGGTAATTTAGACAAAGTTTTATTTGCATTATTAATCAGTACAGAATGGATATGGACTTTCTTTTTTTGTTTTGTTTTTATAATTCTAATTTTATTTTATCAATATTACTTTTTTCACTATTTTATTATAATTTAAGTTCTTGGGTACATGTGCAGAACATGCAGGTTTGTTCCATACGTACACATGTGCCATGGTGGTTTGCTGCACCCATCAACTTGTCATCCACATTAGCTATTTCTCCTAATGCTATCCCTCCCCTATCCCCTCACACCCTGACAGGTGCCAATGTGTGATGTTTCCCTCCTGTGTCTATGTATTCTAATTGTCAAACTTCCACTTATGATTGAGAACATTCAGTGTTTGGTTTTCTATTCTTGTGCTAGTTGCCTAAGAATGTGGTTTCCAGCTTCATCCATGTCCCTGCAAAGGACATGAACTCATCCTTTTGTATGTCTCCATAGTATTCCACGGTGTATATATGCTACATTTTCCTTATCCAGTCTATCATTGATGGAAATTTGGGTTGGTATTATAAACAGTGCCACAATAAACATATGTGTACTTGTGACTTTATAGTAGAATGATTTATAATCCTTTGAGTATGTACCCAGTAATGGGATTGCTGTGTCAAATGGCATTTCCAGTTCTAGATCCTTGAGGAATCGCCACACTGTCTTCCACAATGGTTGAACTAATTTACACTCCTACCAACAGCATAAAAGCATTCCTATTTTTCCACGTCCTCTCCAGTATCTGTTGTTTCCTGATTTTTTAATGATCGCCATTCTAACTGGTGTGGGATGGTATCTTAATGTGGCTTTTATTTGCATTTCTCTAATGGCCAGCAGTGATGAGACTTTGCTGAAGTTGCTTATCAGCTTGAGATATTGGGCTGAGACGATGGGGTCTTCTAAATATACAATCATGTTATCTGCAAACAGAGATAATTTGACTTTCTCTTAACTAATGGAATACTCTTGATTTCCTTCTCTTGCCTGATTGCCTTGGTCAGAACTTCCAATACTATGTTGGATAGGAGTGGTAAGAGAGGGCATCCTTGTCTTGTGCCAGTTGTCAAAGGGAATGCTTCCAGTTTTGTCCATTCACTATGATATTGACTGTGGGTTTGTCATAGATAGCTGTTATTATCTTGAGATGCATTTCTTTACTTTTCTTTCTTTTTTTTTTTAATTGTTCTTTAGGTTCTGGGGTACATGTTCAGATCATGCAGGATTGTTGCAAAGGTGCATACATGGCAATGTGGTTTGCTGCCTCCGTCACCCCGTCACCTATATCTGGCAGTTCTCCCCATGTTATCCCTCCTCAACCTCCCTACCCCTGCTGTCCCTCCCTTTGTCCCCCCAACAGACCCCAGTATGTGATGCTCCCCTCCCTGTGTCCATGTGTTCTCTTTGTTCAACAGCCATCTATGAGTGAGAACATGCGGTATTTGATTTTCTATTCTTGTGTCAGTTGGCTGAGAATGATGGTTTCCAGGTTTATCCATGTCCTACAAAGGACAGAAACTTACCTTTTTTATGGCTGTATAGTATTCCATGGTGTATATGTGCCACATTTTCCTTGTCCAGTCTGTCATTGATGGGCATTTGGGTTGGTTTCAGGTCTTTGCTATTGTAAACAGTGCTGCAGTGAACATACGTGTGCATATGTCTTTATAATAGAACAATTTATAATCCTTTGGATATATACCAGGTAATGGTATTGCTGGGTTAAATGCAATTTCTATTTCTAGGTACTTGAGGAATCGCCACACTGTCTTCCACAATGGTTGAACTAATTTGCACTTCCACCAACAGTGTAAAAGTGTTCTTATTTCTCCACATCCTCTCCAGCATCTGTTGTCTCCAGATTTTTTAATGATCAACATTCTAACTGGCATGAGATGATATCTCAATGTGGTTTTGATTTGCATCTCTCTAATGACCATTGGTGATGAGCATTTTTTCATATGTTTGTTGGCCTCATAAATATCTTCTTTTGAAAAGTGTCTGTTCATGTCCTTCACCTTCTTTTGAATGGGTTTTTTTTTTCTTCTTCTTCTAAATCTGTTTTAGTTCTTTGTATATACTGGGTATTAGCCCTTTGTCACATGGGTAGACTGCAAAAATTTTTTCCCATTTTTTTTTTTTTGCTGTGCAGAAACTCTGGAGTTTAATTAGATCCTATTTGTCTATTTTGGCTTTTGTTGCCAATGCTTTTGATGTTTTAGTCATGAAGTCCTTGCCTATGCCTATGTCCTGAATGGTTCTGCCTAGGTTTTCTTCTAGGGTTTTTATGGTGTTAGGCCTTATATTTAGATCTCTTATCCATCTGGAATTAATTTTAGTGTAAGGTGTCAGAAAGGGGTCCAGTTTCTGCTTTCTGTACAATTGCTAGCCAATTTTCCCAACACTATTTTATTAAACAGGGAATTCTTTCCCCATTGCTTGTTTTTGTCAGATTTGTCAAATATCAGATGGTTGTAGACATGTGGCATTGCCTCCAAGGCCACTGTTCTGTTCCATTGCTCTATATCTCTCTACTAATACCAGTACCATGCTGTTTTGATTACTGTAGTCTTGTAGTATAGTTTAAAATGAGGCAGTGTGATGCCTCCAGCTTTGTTATTTTTGCTTAGAATTGTCTTGGCTATGAGGGCTCTCTTTTGGTTCCATATGAAGTGTAAGGTGTTTTTTTCCAGTTCTGTGAAGAGAGTCATAGGTAGCTTGATAGGGATAGCATTGAATCTACAAATTACTTTGGGCAGTATGGCCATTTTCACAATATTGATTCTTCCTAACCATGAGCATGGAATGTTTTTCCATCTGTTTGTGGCCTCTCTTATTTCCTTGAGCAGTGGTTTGTTGTTTTCCTTGAAGAGGTCCTTTATATCCTTTGCCAGTTGTATTCCTAGGTATTTTATCCTCTGTTTAGCAATTGTGAATGGCAGTTCATTCTTGATTTGGTTCTAAGTCTGTTATTGGTGGATAAAAATGCTTGTGATTTCTGAACATTGATTTTGTATCCTGAGACTTCACTTAAGCTGCTTATCGTTTAAGGAGCTTTTGGGCTGAGACGATGGGGTCTTCTAAATATACAATCATATCATCTGTAAATAGAGACAATTAGACTTCCTCTTTTCCTAATTGAATACCCTTTATTTGTTTTTCTTCCCTGACTGCTCTGGCCAGAACTTCCAATACTACATTGAATAGGGGTGGTGATAGATGGCATCCTTGTCTGGTGCTAGATCTCAAAGAGAATGTTTCCAGTTTTTGCCCATTAAATATGATATTGGCTATGGGTTTGTTGTAAATAGCTTTTATTATTTTGAGATAGATTCCATCGATACCTAGTTTATTGATAGTTTTTAGCATAAAGGGCTGTTGAATTTTGTTGAGGCCATCTCTGCATCTATTTGAGATAATCATGTGGTTTTTTTTCCTTAGCTCTGTTTATGTGGTAATTACGTTTATAGACTTGCGTATGTTGAAGCAGACTTGCATCCCTGGGATGAAGCCTACTTGATCGTGATGGATAAGCTTTTTGCTGTGGTGTTGCAATCGGTTTGCTGAGAGATTTCATCATCACCAGGCCTGCCTTACAAGAGCTCCTGAAAGAAGCACTAAATGTAGAAAGGAACAACTCTATCAGCCAATCCAAAAACGCATCAAATGGTAAAAAGCATCGACACAATGAAGAAACTGCAACTAATGGGCAAAACAACCAGCTAGCATCAAAATAGCAGGATCAAATTCACACATAACAATATTAACCTTAAATGTAAATGGGCTAAATGCCTTGATCAAAAGACACAGACTGGCAAATTGGGTAAAACGTCAAGACCCTTTGGAGTACTATATTCAGGAGACCCATCTCCTGTTCAAAGACACACATAGACTCAAAATAAAGGCATGGAGGAAGATCTACCAAGCAAATTGAGAGCAAAAAAAAAAAAAGCAGGAGTTGCAATCCTAGTCTCTGATAAAATAGACTTTAAGCCAACAAAGATCAAAAGAGACAAAGAAGAGCATTACATAATGTTAAAATTATCAATATAACAAGAATAACTAATTATCCTAAATATATTTGCACCCAATACAGGAGCACCCAGATACATAAAGCAAGTTCTTAACGACCTACAATGAGACTTAGACTCCCACACAATAATAGTGGGAGACTTTAACACTCCACTGTCAATATTAGACAGATTAACGACACAGAAAATTAACAAGGATATCCAGGACTTCAACTCAGATCTGGACTGAGCAAACCTAATAGACATTTACAGAACTCTCCACCCCAAATCCACAGAATACATATTCTTCTCAGCACCACATCACACCTACTCTAAAATTGACCACATAATTGGAAGTAAATCACTCCTCAGCAAATTGAAAAGAACAGAAATCATAACAAATAGTCTCTCAGACCACAGTGCAATCAAATTAGAACTCAGGACTAAAAAAGTAACTCAGAACCTAGAACTTCATGGAAAATGAACAACTGGTTCTTGAATGTTGACTGGATAAGCAATAAAATTATGGCAGAAATAAAGATCTTCTTTTAAACCCAAAAGAATGAAGACACAATGTACCAGAATCTCTGGGACACATTTAAAGCAGTGTCTAAAGGAAAACTTATAACAATGAATGCCCATATGAGAAGCAAGGAAAGATCTAAAATTGACGTCCTATCATCAAAATTGAAAGAGCTAGAGAAGCAAGATAAAAAAAACTAAAAAGCCAGCAGAAGACAAGAAATAACTAAGATCAGAGAACTGAAGGAGATAGAGACACAAAACACCCTTCAAAAAATCAATAAATCCAGGAGATGTTTTTTTGAAAAGGTCAACGAAATAGACAGACTTATAGCCAGATTAATAAAAAAGAAAAGAGAGAAGAATCAAATAGATGCAATAAAAAATGATAAAGGGGATATCACCACCAATTCCACAGAAACACAAACTACCATCAGAGATTACTACAAACAACTCTCTGCATACAAACCAGCAAATCTGGAAGAAATGAATAAATTCCCGGACACTTGCACCCTTCCAAGCCTAAACCAGGAAGAAGTCAAAACCCTGAATAGACCAATAACAAGGGGTGAAATTGAGGCAGCAATTAATTGTCTACCAACAAAAAAAAGCCCAGGTCCAGATGAGTTCACAGCCGAAATCTACCAGACATACAAGAGGAGTTGGTACCACTCCTTCTGAAACTATTCCAAACAATCCAAAAAAATGGAACTCTTCCCCACTCATTTTATGAGACAAGCATCATCCTGATACCAAAACCCGGCAGAGACTCAACAAAAAAAGAAAACTTTAGGCCAATATACATGATGAACATAGATGCAAAAATCTTCAACATTTTTCTTATCTAAGAATTATGTTGAAGAATGTAGTTAAATCATTTATTACATAGTTTATCTACTTTAGGTAATGGAATCTAAAGCAGGTTAATAAATCAAATGTAGACAGTATAATTTGGAAATTTTAGGAGTACATATAATGCTGAGTTTTTTTTTTGTTTTTTTTTTTTTTTTTTTTTTTTTTTTTTTTTTTTTTTTTTTTTTTTTTTTNCCAAATCTCACTAAAGGTTTTTCAAAATGGAACACTTTTTGTTTTATTGTTTTTATTGTTTGACTAGAAGACTTACTCATTTTTATGCGTTCAAGAGAGAAAAAAAAATCCATTCAATTCCCTTAGGATTGGAAATGAAGACTTGTTTATTTCCAATTTAAGGTCACAGGCTGAAAAAATATAGTGTACTATAACTCCATTCCAAGTATATCTGAACACAAGCTTTATACATGAGACTAAGAAAATTAAAAAGTTATAATAAAGATAGAAAGCAACAAATATCAATTGATATTCTTTCATCTCTAGAAGGAAAGCATAATTGAATCTGAAACTGGACCTTTGGAAAGTGATATATTTCAAGCACTGTTTATTCCAATTTGTTACAGACTACTTACTTTTTATTTGCTTTATTTGATGTGTATTTTTCAAACTCATATTCTAACCAATTCAATCTTAATTACTTTTTCCAATTTTAAGTATAATTATGTTTACTACATGCTACATCAACTGGACTTCACATTTAGGTGCCCTGTGATTGGGCCTTTGGTGTGTTATAAACATGTTCTGCATATGTTCTTTCCAACCTTTAAATGGCATTTTTCATTTTATTTTTGCAAAGCTGGTTCTGATTTGGATTTGATTTATTTGCATTTCATTACTTTTACCTTTTGCACTTTTAAATCTTATAACTTCTTATTTTCTAATTCTTTCCAAATGCCAATCTTAAGTTTTTTTTTAAAGGCACTGGCCTTAAAAAATTTATTTTCTCTCAGATAGCAAGGATATTTTCAGAGTAGTATAAATGCTGTCTATTGGATATATAAAATATATTTAGTTCTAAAAAGTAAAAGTAAAGGAAATAGTGTTGTTCTTGGATTATTTACATGTTTGGCATAAACTTATCAAACAAAACAGAAACTTATTTTTGTTTTTTTTTTTTCCTTTAAGGCTTACCTTTCCACTATCAGTTGATATTCTGTTAAACCTAGTATTTTCCATTGATTTTTACAAAAATGGAATGAAATCATCAATCTCATTCAAAAATGACACTACATTATAATATATTTTATTGGTGGAGGAAATGACTTAGTACATATAAATGGATGTAAAACAATTAGTGCATTATTTAACATAATTATCTATGGTTGTGCAGCTCCTGTTAAATCAGTATCAGCCATACCACCAAGAATAACCACAACCTCTGGAAAATATATAAGCCACTACCAGAAGACTGGAAGGTGGCCCAAAGTAGGCAGATACCAAAAAGGAGGCCACACTGGGGAGAAGAGAAAAGAATTACACTGGCTTATTTTTCCCATTTTTATAGCTTTTACCTTGTCATACACAGGGCTCTTGGATGATCACAGTTAATCAGCTTCACCAGGAGTTACTTTTCACTTTCAGGTTGAATTCCATCACTGATAAAACAGCTGGGTGGGTGGCATGTGCCTGTAGTCCTAGTTAATCAGGAGGCTAAGATAGGAAGATTGCTTGAGTCAGAAGTTGAAGTATGCAGTGAGGTATAATAGTGTCACCAGGCCACAGGGTGAGACCATGTCTAAAAACAAACAAGCGACAAAAAGAGATTTAGGTACCCTCTGATGCTCAAGCAGTTTATTCTGGCAGATGCCACCACAGGTAGTGTAAGCAGGCTTGTGGTATGGGCCAGATATAGAGATGTATTTAAAGGCCAGAGGCCTGTCTGCCCAATAAGGTATGCACCTGGAGACCATTCTCAGAGTTTGGAGGATACATCCTCCTTTCTTATGCCAGTGTTCAGTGTAGGTTAATTAACAGATGTTTCTTTCTTAAAGGGAGTTTAAACTATACATGTAAGGGTAAGCTTTATTTTATGGTTTAGGTTTTTGAGAGTTTCATCTGTGCTGAGGTGATCTTGTCTCTGTAAGTCCTTGGGCCAGGGCTGAAAATCCCTGGGTTATATTGCTAACTGACACATAGTGTCAGCACTGCAAGATGTTTGAGTGGGCCTAAGGGTACTGGTAATCTTATAGCTACAGTTTGTCACTTACGGTATACTACATACCTGGAGGCATGTCTGAGACTATACATTGTGCGTCAGTTAAAGCTTCAATGAAAAACCTTCCGTCTTGCTTGTGTGAGAACAAGGCAGAGCTCAGGACCAAGGTTACTGGAAAGCTGGGGTGAAATCCTGAGAGGACGAAAGTAAAAAGGGGAATCCCAAGTTCTGTATATAAACTCTTCTCACATCTTTGCATGACTCCTCAGTACATATGCTTGGGGGAAGTTTCCAAGCAGCCCAGAGGAGGCTGAATGAACTGATCTGAGATTTAAGCTATTTTTACTGAAAGGAAAACAGGAATTCTTAATTTGAGCTTAGCCAAGTTAAATCCCTGTTTTTTTTTTTTTTTTTTTTTTAAAGTATTAGTGAGAATATAAGAGTAAGAATTTCTATAACATATCATTTATAATGTCCAATACAAAAATCTGAAAATAATCATTTGATGAATCAGGAAAAACATGGGAAGGGGACATTTTTTCAACAAATGGTAACAAGAAATATTGGAGAAAAAATCAACTGTAACTATTTTCTCCTTTTATACAAAATTAATTTGAGTTGGACGATATACTTAAATGTAAAAGTTAAACACCATTGAGGGTTTAGAAGACAGGAGAATATCTTTTCAACTTGTAGGTAGGTTAAAGCTTGTTAGGATATAAAACTTTACCATAAAATAAAAATAAGTTAGACCTCATCAAATAAAACTCTGTTCATTAAAAGATGTCATAAAGGAAACAAATATTAAATTTCCAGATGTAGAGAACATATTTGAAATATTTGCTCAACATATGTCTGACAAAGTACTGGTATCTTGAAAATACAAACTCCTTTATATCAAATATTAAAAGACAATATACATTTGCAAAATATTTTAATAGATACCTTACAAGTAAATGATATAAGAATAAGCAATAAAGCCATAAAATGTGTGTAATATTCTGTCATCCCCCCAAAATTATAATAAAACCACAATAAGAAACCATTGCCTATTTTTATACTTGAATGGCTAAAATTAAAAAAAAAATAACTGAACATACTCGATATTGGAAAGAATGTGGAAATACTGGAACTTTTAAATATTTTGAGAGTTTGAAGCGTTACAATTACTTTGGAACTATATGGCTATTTATTACAAAACCAAGCACATACTTTCCATGACATCGCAATTCCAGTCATAAGCTTTTATCCAACAAAATTTTAAAGCATGTTCATACAAAGAAACCTACAAGAATATTTGTACTGGTTATAGGTATAATAGTGAAAACTTTCTAGTAACATACCAGGAGTCCTTCAGTAAGAGAATAGATAAACAAATTATGACATAATCATAAAATGGGACAATACTAAGCAATTAAAAGAAAAAGCAATTGATATGAGTAACATGGGTGAATCTCAAAAACACTGAATGAATGAATTGTACCAAGGAATGATTGTATGGTTGTATGTAGCCATATATATGGTTAAAAATAAAAGACTGTATGATTACGTATATAAGAAGTTCTAGAATAAGAAAAATGAAACAAAACCAAACAAAATAGTGTTTATCTCTGGGGAGTTGATACTATGATTTAGCATAAAAGTAGCTGAGGAGAATTTCTGGAGTCATGCTCTTATTATATATCTTGGTATTATATTGGCTTGCACCAGCTATATGTATATTCATGTGTCCTTAGTATAGAATGATTTATAATCCTTTGGGTATATATCCAGTAATGGATATATTCTAGATTTATCCATGTCCCTGCAAAGGACATGAACTCATCCTTTTTTATGGCTGCATAGTGTTCCATGGTGTATATGTGCCACATTTTCTTTATATAAATCATTCTATTATAAAGACATCTGTATAACTTCAGAAAATGTGGTACATATACACCATAGAATACTATGCAGCCATAAAAAAAGAACCAGATCCTGTCCCTTGCAGGGACATGAATGGAACTGGAGTCCATCATCCTAAGCATGGTGGAATGGAAAAACCATACATTGCATGTTCTCACTTATAAGTGGGAGCCAAATTATGAAAACACATGGACACATAGAGGAGATCAACATACACTGGGGTCTTTTGGAGGGTGGAAGGTGGGAGGAGGGAGAGGATCAGGAAGAAAAATGGATGATAGCCTTAATACCTAGGTGATGAAATAATCTGTATAACAAATCCCCATGACACAAGTTCACCTATGTAACAAACCTGGACTTGTACCCCTGAACTTAAAATAAAACTTTAAAAAAAGAAAAAAAAAAGACAACATCTTTAAACTTACAGTTGTACATTTTATTTTCTCACTTATCGCAATTACCAAGACTGTGTTTAACATATTTACTCTTATAATCCCAGTGTTTAGCACATTGTCTCATACATAGTAGGTATTTAAAAAGTAGACTTAATTAATTAATTGATTTATATACAGTTCTTTGTTTAATTCAAATGCTTAGCATAGTAGATATGGATTAACATCGAATATGCATGGAAATAATGAAATAAGTGTTTTATCTACAGAACAGGCTCTATGCTTCCCCTTCCCCCTCAAAATGTTCCTTTTAATACTAAAGGATTTTAAGAATGAGAAGGGTCTTAATATGAGAAAATTTTGTGCCTCTCCCAAAGATAAGTTGGAAAACAGCAATGAGTCATTAAGGTTGCAAATGGAAGTAAGTTTGTTTATTTTAAGTTGACCTTAAAATAAGATTATCTTGGCTTATCCTGATGGCCCCAGTGCAATCAAAAGGGTCTTTTAAAATAGAAGAGGGAGACAGAATGGAGTCAGAATGAAAAAGAAGTTTGAATGTGCTGCTCTGCTCACTCAGAAGATGGAAGTGGCCACAAGCCGAGGAATGCAGGCAGTCTCTAGAATCTGGAAAAAGCAAGGAAACTGATTCTCACCAAGAGCTTTCAGAAGTAACACAGCCTTGGTCCAGTGTGGTGGCTTATGCCTGTATTCCCAGCACTTTGGGAGGCCAAGGCAGGAGGGTCATCTGAAGTTGGGAGTTTGAGACCAGCCTGACCAACATGGAGAAACCTCTACTAAAATATAAAATTAGCTGGGTGTGGTGGTGCATGCATGTACTCCCAGCTGCTCGGGAGGCTGAGGCAGGAGAATCACATGAACCCAGGAGGTGGAGGTTATGGTGAGGCAAGATCACACCATTGCATTCTAGCCTGGGCAAGAAGAGTGAAACTCTGTCCTAAGAAAAAAAAAAGAAAAGCAACACAGCCTTGCTGAAATCTTAATTTTAGTTCAGTGAGACTCATTTTAGACCCCCCTCACATCCAGAACTCTAAGATAATAAATGTACATTGTTTCAAGCCACTAAGTTTATGGTAATTTGTTATAGCAGCAATAGGAAACTAACTACTATGTGGAAAAAGCAGGTAATACAGAAGGCAAGTCATGAAAGCAGTAAATACAAACACATAATAAGAAATACAAATGGATTTCTAACAAAAGAGTTTCAGCATCCCCTTATCTTACTGTCCCACTCCCAGTCCACCCCATGGATGCTTTCTGTTTTGTCAATTCTAAATGCTGTTGATTGCTATGAATCACTCACACTTCCACTTCCTCTCCTTCTCCCCATTTTTTAAATAGCTTTTATCTACCAGGATTTGCTCTGGAAATCAGATGCTATTTCACATATACCAGGACAAAAGGTTTAATATAGCATTAGGGACCTGCACAAACATTGGCACATTTAGGAACAATCCCAAGAAAGCCATTCCTGAAGGTAAGATGAAGATAGACATATGAGAGACTCGGCCTTAAGGAAAAAGTAAAACAATTTTCAAGAAGCTCTTGCTGTTCTCAAACATATCTAAAAAGCTTTTACTGACTCCATTAGTATCTAACAGGAAAAAGAGTAGTTCTCATGCTTTCACCAGGAAGTTTCTTTGAGTCTCACATCTGCCAGTGCATCAGGCCACAGCTGCCTCCAGAGAATCATGGCTTCCCTTCTCCCATGAGTTGCTCAGCTCTAACCTGAAACCATCAGGGAAAGATATTTGGGAAAATATATTTTCTAGGTCTCTTCAGCAAGACAAAGAGACCTTAAAAAGATTGCAATGTGGTCAACAGAAAGTCCAACAAGTCATTCCGTTGTTTATGTAACTTTGAATATGGAAAACTCTATTTCCTTTCCCACTTAAAATTATCCCTTGATTCACCAATGTAAAGAGATTGTTAGGATCCTTATGTATCTTTATACCTCTCCTGTCTATGAGTGTGTTCAAAATGTGTGCAGGTAGGCCCTTATCTCACATGGCCATCATTAATAATATGTATGCATTTTTGTATAATCATACGTTAATCTTAAATTTTTGTTTTAACAAATTATAAAATGTGAAAAAAAATAAGTTCCATTTTTATTATTATGATTATGTGTTTTAGATACTTCAGACCAAATCTGGTAAGTTCAGGGTTCTTACATTCGTCAAATGACTTTTTTTCCCCTTACATTCCATAGACTTTGAAATCATGCCACATTTAAGTTGTTTCGTATCTGGACCATTAATTTTTAGGCTTTGCTGGTCAAATTTCTGTTCCCTTGCCTTTTGAGGAATAGCTCCCCTATTCCTCAATTGTCGCTTTAAAGTGACATTCTGTTTCCCTTTAAAGTGACGTTCTATTTCTGTTTTATAGGGGCAAAGTAATCTGGCCTGAATATCGTTGAGTGTGCTTAATTTAAAAAAGTTATTTCTGTTGCCTGAGTTGTTTATTCTGCATAGGATGAATTGTAATATTATTTTGGTTCTCTCTTGTTTTTGATTTTTTAAATATGTTTAGTAAACTTTAATACTTTCATCGTGCTTTAGAAGAACTTGAGTTGGTAATTTCTGGTGGTTGGCATGAGTTTCTTTTATAGATGTGTATATGTCATTCTATTTTCTATGGAGTTCTTTCCTCTTAAAGATTGAGACTTGGGAGGCTGAGGTGGGCGGATCACCTGAGGTGGGGTGTTCGAGACCAACCTGACCAATATGGAGAAAAGCCGTCTCTCCTAAAACTACAAAATTAGCCAGGCTTGGTTGTACATGCCTGTAATCCCTGCTACTTGGGAGGCTGAGGCAGGAGAATCGCTTGAACCCAGGAGGCAGAGGTTGCGGTAAGCTGAGATCGTGCCATTGCACTCCAGCCTATGCAACAAGAATGAAACTCCACCTCAAAACAAACAAACAAACAAAAAAAAGGAAAAGGAAAAAAAGATTGAGGTTACTTGCAAGAACAGTGAATATTAAATGAAATGCTGATATTGGAGACTTCCTTTTAGGTTATGAAGTACAGAGATAGATTTAGTGTTTCATAGGCCCAAATAAATACCAGATTGAAGAGGCTCTATACTGAGGTGTGACACTCCTGCTTTAATTTGCTTTCCAAGTAGTTTGTCCCATTTCTTTAAAGAATACTCTGTTCTTTTTGACTGAGAGTAAACACTTGGCTACTGGTATTCAGGGAGCAAAATGGTAGAATAGACGGACAAGGAATAAGAAGACATGAAGACACCACATGATTTTTAGACATGCTGTCAATTCACCTCCTTAATGTTTTATTTCTTTTTCTAATTTTCTGACTATTTCAATTTCAAGGTTATTTCAAGATGACAGATTCACTTCTATTTCTTTTTTCCCTAAAGACCATTCCTGTACTTTAGCTTCTTGTAATTTCATTTCTTCTATTAAATCACCATTAGGGTTATTTTGCTTTTTATTTCTCAGAATCTTTTTTTTTTTTTTTTTTT
>NW_016107677.1:306528-335845 GCF_001604975.1 Cebus imitator | reverse complement strand
AAGAGAGAGTCAACTGTTAAAGTATTAAGTAGCTTGCTCAAGATTATCATAAGGGCATCTATGTCTTTCTATCTGTCCACAATCTCTTCCTTTTGAGAATTGTCCCCTCAACCTTCTAGGGTTGTCAATATGATATTTGGGGTTATGCCACATATTATTTTCCTTCATTTGACTATAGTGAACCAGGATTTCCCTTCCTCTAACTACATGTTGAGGGAAGAATGTATAACAAAATCCAAGCCAATCAGAGTCATTCTCAAGAAATATCTTTGCTTGAGTTGTAAGAATGGTGTGGTCTTGGAGCAATCATTGACCGTCTTTGGTACCATGAATAATCAAATACAAGAGGAAGAAAAGCTGGTGAATGGAGCAAAAGAGGGCTGGTGGCTTATTTGTGACCCTGGATACAGTGATGCCTGAATCTGTCTTTTTATAATACAGTTATAGAAGTCAATAGATTCTCTCTCTTTATCTATGAGGATTTATTATTTTTTTGTCATTTGTGCCATATGATTTCTGACTACCATGGTTACACAGGTAGCAAATAAACGTTAGGATTCAGATAATCTGACAAAAAAAATCTATACTCTCGTTCACCATTGGATACAGCTTCTCCTGGACATGCAAAGCCAAGAGACAGAAGAGAATTAAGAAAGCTAATTGGTTAATTTGACTTACATAATTTAAGTAATAACACAACAATTTTTATTGCACATACATGTTGGTTCAGATGAGATAAAAAGGAATTCCCTTTCTCTAACTACTTGATTTACCTCTATTTGTTTTTTAAATGTACCCAAAATATTCATTTCTACAACACAATCTAATAAAAAATAAAAGAGGAATCAAAGTAGTTATACATTCTATAACTGAGTACAGATGATCTGATGGAAAGCAGTTAAAATATCTGCCTGGTAGCAGAGTGTTCCTACAGGAAAGTTGTAGTGGAAAATCATTCTATGATATATTCTGAACTGCAGGCATACTTGCCCCCTGTTGATTCAATTTAAGACTAAAATGAAAAGATTTCCAGCTAACTGTAATAACTTAAAGAAAAAAGGAACATTTGGTGTCTTGCAATGAAATAAATAAATGCATAAATGTTCAGTAGTTAGTCTATCTCAATGCATTGAGGGGTAATGAAAGCTGTATGTAAAATCTCAACTTTTAGTTTCTTTGGACTTTTTATTATTTATTGACTACAATATTATGCATAATTTAAAAAATTTAAATGAATGAAGTGCTAGAAGGAAAAAAGAAAACTATTTAACTTAATATAATAAATTTTTTATAGAGAGCAATTTATTTCAAAGCCACAGACATACAGGTAATCATATTAAGACAATTTCTTAGACTTTTGAAGGTATTAACCTTTGGCATAAGAGATATCTCCTGGGGGAAAATATTCAAGCAATCATGTTACCAAAAGAAATAAATTCACTTTCAAATATTCTTGTGAACTAAAAGAGCAAACTAATTAACCATCAACCCTGTACCATCCTGGGAAAATGAACTACTATGTTATTAAATTGCTTCTGCTTTACCTACTTAGAATAAATGTTTGTATAATTATATGTAGTTCAAGTTGTTGCAAATTAATGCTCTAGGTTCATGATTTTCATGATTAATTTATATGAGTGAGTCTTATTTCATATTGTGCAACAAAGTTCTCATTTTATTCCTCATCAAGTTTAAAGATGTTTTAGCTTTGAGTAAATGTAGGAATCACATTGTCAAAGCTGAGTCTATCCGTCATCCCTGGAGGTCATATGGGTTCATTATTTATTCTGCTGGAGTATGTGGAGAAAAACAAAGGATTCTAGGACTTAAATTATTGCACATATATTTACAGTTGGAATTTTATTTATAGTTTTTAATTCTCTTTTACATTAAACTAAACCCTACTGCCAGTAACAAAAGAGTCTCCCTGAAGTACAGATGTATATTTTTAATATTTCCAATAAAGACAGTTACATGAGGTCGGTATCAAAATGATCTATTATACATGGTCAGGGATTTTGTTTTCTTTGATTTTTTTCCTTCAAAGAGGCTTTATGATTAAACAAAAACGTCCCACTATTCCCCTTTATTTGCTTTTCTTAAATTCATGTAATAATCCTGGAGAGTCATAGCTATAGTTTTTGAGATAGTTTCCAGTAAATGGGTTACCTTATTGAAGAGCTATAGCTTTGTATACTTATTAATTTTTGAATACGTCATTTTGAACAGTATCCCAAGTTGTACATTGTCTTCAAGCGTTGGTATTTCTCTGATGACTCTCTATGCTTCCAGGGATAGCATTTAACCTTGCAAGCTCAAAAATGTTGCTGAGACAGCACCTCCTAAGCAAGTCTGAGATACTTATGAAGAGATACTAATTTTATTCCACAAGTCCAAGAGTAAGATAAACATTACTCCGTATATGCCATTAAATCAAATTTGTTTTGTCTCAGAGTTGCCCATCTCCTATGGTGAATGTTATTTCATCCATTGAGAAATTATTGGGGTGTTCTTCTACTTCTAGTTTCACTTCAAAATCAGGAGATCTGGATGCTACTCCCAAAATGAGATAATAACTTGTAATATCCTGATTATTAATTACCAGAGGTATCTTTTTTGTCTAAGTCTGAAATGTTCTTCTGATGTCTAGATCTGTCCTTTCATGTTGCATGTCAGATAGAAAACTTTATGCACCCAGGGTCAGGCGCATGGCTCACACCTGTGATCGCAGCACTTTGGGAGAACCAGGCAGGTGGTTCTCTTGAGATCAGGAGTTAGACATCAGCCTGGAAAACATGGCAAAACCCCTTCTCTACTAAAAATACAAAAATTAGCCAGAGTGGTGGTGTGCCTCTGTAATCCAAGCTACTTAGGAGGCTGAGGCATGAGGCATGAGAATCGCTTGAACATGGGAGGCGGAGGTTGCAGTGAGCCGAGACGGTGCCACTACACTCCCACACTGGCAACAGAGTGAGACTGTCTCAAAAAAACAAAACAAAACTATATATATACACACACACACACACACACACACACACATATATATATATATATATATATATATATATATATACACACACACACACAACACATACATATATGTATATACATGTATATAGATATATATATGTGTCTATATATATATTTTTTGCACCCAGAACTTATTTATTATTTCTCTCTTCAATATTTTAAAAATTTTTGTGAGTACCTAGTGGGTGTATATATTTATGGTGCACATTTTGTTCTTGAAAACTGCCATCTCTTTCAATTTCATTCCATGTGGTTTGGATAAAGCTGATTTTATTGTGAAGACATGGAAGCATATATTACGTAGATCTGGCCAATCAGCACAGCACATTACTCTGGCTGCAGTAATGGATTCATAGATGAACATATGACGCATGCAGGGCCAATAAGATGAATGAAAACTTATGGTGGAGGGGGTGGTCTTGGATAGGATAATCTCACACTTTCTTAAAAAACATGAAATTTAGAGCATGTATAGTTTTGAGCTGCTTAAGCTGTTTTTAAACCAAGAGGGGAGAACTTGCCGTAGAATAGCACTGATATTATGGTTAGGAGAGTTGAGTGATAGAGAATAGGAAACTAAACCCTAAAACATTATTTCTACTGCTGATCAAATAACTTCTGATTTTTTAATCATATAAAACAATAACTAATCTTTCTGTTTAAGACTGGAATAATTTTTCTATCTGTAACAGAGAGAACCTTTCAAGATATATTACACAACCATCCCTAAAAAGATTATCTTCCCCAGGTCCAGCATAGAGCAGTGCTTGGTGTCCATTGCTTATGGAACTTAGAATTCAATCTTCCATTTCATAATCCATTTTCCCTGCCTCTTTGCTTCTAAAAAATACTCTGTCTTCAAATCCTGTCTGTGTCAACTAATATGATCTTTTCCATTGGCACAGGGCCCAGAATATTGAGCTGACTTGCTTACTGCAGTCAGGCAGAATGAATTAGGGAATGGTCACCCTTGCTGTGAACTTCATATTTGAAACTGTGTCAGCAGTCTTGTTGACCTGGTTTAGCCCTCTGTGAAAACTCTTTTTTTTTTTTTTTTCAAAAGACAGAAAGTATTTATGATATCATTCTACTTATGAAGTTTTTCGCCTTCTCTCAAATGCCTGGACTTCCAAATCCTGGCTACCTACTTTGACAGAAGGCAGTAAAGATGTCAGAGAAGAAAAAGAAGAAAAGGAAGAACAAGGAGATATTAATATTTTACTAACTTATCTTGATTTATTAAAGTTCTTAAATGTCCATTAGTAACTGAAACATTCAGCTGCCACGTGATTGATTATTTAGTGTTCATGAGTAACTTCAACGTATCTGAGGAGGTCAACCTATGTGTTGACCCATGTGCTGATCTGAGAATGTCAACCTACAGGTCAACTCCCATAGTTTCTTGTACCAACAACTGCTGGTCAAACGCTTCTACTTTTCCTGAGAAATAATGAGGATTATTACAGAAGAATTTCCAAGAGTTGGGAATAAGTAGTGATGAGTTCCAACAAAATGTAGAGATGATTTTAAATAAGAACCCCAAGGAGATCAGGTGTGTGTCTTTATATCATAAGTACTCTTTTGAAGACCTAGTACTGGGAGACTACATAAGTGTCACCTTGGCAGGAAGGAGGAGATGATGATCCAAGATGACCTTGGAAGAAGTGGGACATCTCTCTGTTAGTTAGCTAGGGAGGCCAAAGTACCATAGGCTAAGTAGCTCAAACAACAAATATTTATTTTCTCACTTCCATCATTCCGAAGGATAGAAGTTCCAGATCAAGGTGTCAGTATTGATTTCTTCTTCTGAAGCCTGTCACCTTATCTTAGGGATGATTCTCTTCTCCTTCTGTCTTTACATCGTCTTTTCACTGTGTCCACACATGTCTGTGTTCAATTTTTTTAAAATAAGAACACCAGTCATATTGATTTAGGACGTACCCTAAGGACCTAATTTTAAATTTATTACCTCTTCAAAGACCTATCCCTAAATATGGTTAGATTCTGAGGTAGTGGGGGTTAAGTCTTCTACATATAAATTTGAGTGGACACAATTCAGCCCGTAACATTCTCCTACTCTGTTCCTTTCCTCATTTGTTATGGCACAAACTTCACAGCTCAATCTCTTCAGAGATTCCCATTATATTCTCTATAGCTAATTTTAGAAAGCAAAAAAAAAAAAAAAAAATGCTGTTATTGTTGAATGTGTTTCTCTTTTTCGAATTCATGGACTACATATGAACATATCCCAGTAAAGTGGATGCTTACTATATGACTTACAAAGAAGTGTAAAACATGTGGAATAGAGTGTTACTCACATGCACAATTTGAGCAGAACTTCATGACTAATAACAAAATTCTGTGGTCATGATTCAGTCAATAATGGATGTTACAGATAAGACCTTATTATTTAGGATAAAATATTCTCCATGATACTTTAATATACACCACTTCCCCTCACTCCTGTCTTGTTATACTGATGTTCTGGTAAAAAGTTGTAATTATCATTATTATTATTTTTTCCCATTTATTTATTTTATTGCATTTTAGGTTTTGGGGTACATATGAAGAACATGCAAAATTGTTGCATAGGAACACACGTGGCAGTGTGATTTGCTGCCTTCCTCCCCATCACCTACATCTGGCATTTCTCCCCCTGCTATCCCTCCCCAGCTCCCCACCCCCCACCGTCCCTCCCCTATTTTCCCCCAACTGACCCCAGTGTGTAGTGCTCCCCTCCCTGTGTCCATGTGCTCTCATCGTTCAACACCCACCTATGAGTGAGAACATGCGGTGTTTGATCTTCTGCTCCTCTGTCAGTTTGCTGAGAATGATGGTTTCCAGGTTCATCCATGTCCCCACAAAGGACCCAAACTCATCGTTTTTGATGGCTGCATAATATTCCATGGTGTATATGTGCCACATTTTCCCTATCCAGTCTATCGTCGATGGGCATTTGGGTTGGTTCCAGGTCCTTGCTATAAAAAAAGTTGTAATTATTTATTAAAAGATAATGTACATTTCGTAAACACTGTACATATTTAATATAACCCCCACATAAGTTGGGTGTGGTTGGTAATATTATTCTATTAATTTTAAAGAAGAATAAACTGAGGCTTTGAGAATTTTATAGCCTGACCAAGGTCACATACAAGTAAGTGGCAAAAATTGAATTTGAAACTAATTTAGCTGTGTTCAGAAGTTGGGCTCTAAACATCATCCTGATGCCAATAAAGTGTTATTAGATGTCTAACAATAGCTGTATTTAAAAAAAAAATTAGCTAAGATGTAAGTACATTTTTCTTTAATAAAGTGACATCATAATATTCTCCTGAGTTCATGACAGTATAACTAATTTCAAAAGTAAACAACACCTTACAAAACATTTTACTGTAGTGTCAAGAGGAAATAATATTTGTTATTATTATACAATAATATAATAAAGTGTATAAATACACTTTACATTTTGCCCTGTTTTTAAAATTTTCATATAAATGAAAATTAATGATAATGACAAAAACAAAAAAATGAAATAACAGAATGCAGTTATCTATTGACTGGAGATACTGTGACAATGAAACCTCTAAAACATTACTACCATTTTTTTCAATTAGAAACTTTAATCAAGTTATGCACAACTCTGTAAGATGAAATTTGTGTTCTATTATCCTAAAACATAATACTTGAGAATCTAACAGTTTACATGCAGTTCTCAATCTCAAGGTGTCAATTGCTTTTTAATAGTAGGAAAATGCACAAACGTATTTATTTAATTAGAAGTCTATAATAGGTCTAGTAAAAGAAGACAGGCAAAATTTTATATAGAGCTGATTGTTTGATAATCTCCTTGAGATGATTTTAAATTTTAGAATACTTAGGGAAATAAACTGTTTTTTAATTTTGGTAAAAATAAATTCATTTATTATGTGAGAAAAATCTAAATAAAGTGTCACTATTGCTTAACAAGCTTAACTGAAACAAAGCACACGCTGTTTCAGGAGCACCTCACTCATATTAAGCACCTCACTACATATTAAGAAATCACGCTTTTACTCTGTCATTGACTTATTTGCAACTCATGACTTTATTTATAATCCACTGTGGGCTCTGTCACTATACCATATGCTAACTCCTACTACATCTTCAAGTATGGACGATAAGTTTTGTACTGATTGCTGATGATCTTTTTGTGACTCAGATAGCTCTGTTGCCAGCTATTCTTAAGTCTAAATTCTTACTTTCCATTCCAAGTCAATCAAAAATACCAGCCACTCAAAATTTGTCTGATAAATAAATATTGTCTGATATTTATTCCAAGAATCAGTAGATAATCTGATGCACCCTACTTGCATATTATATTTGTTATTTATTTATTTTTTTTTTTTAACTTAAGCTAAATCAAAGTTTAACTTAATTGAGGATAGATTTTGGCAGTAAACAGGGCATTCTCTGAAGTCTCACTTCCTTATTCTATTAGCCAAGGGGTAAACTGCAAGTGGGTGTCATTGCACACCTTTCCATGAAGTTTTTCGACTTATTCTTATCTGAAACAAATTGCTGTGAACTCTTACAAGGTCTTTCAGCCATCAGTCCTTTCCCATGTTTTGAGTCAGAGTTTTTTTGCTTTTACACTTTCGTTGACTTATTTGCAAGTCATGACTTCATTTATAACCCCCTGTGGGCTCTGTCACACCTATTTCAAAATCAGCAACATGCCAAACACTTCAACTCTTGTCAGGGTGCATCTTTCATTTTCTTAATTAGTCTAAAACTTGAATTTCAGCTTGGGTATTTCATAAAGATTTCAAAATTTATCTTATCCTAAATGATCCTGTTACTTTTAACTAAATCTGTCAATAAAATCCTTTTTATTCAATTTCAGTGAATGACTACATTATCTATCAATTGCCTCAGCCAGAAGCCATTAACCTGAGGCCCAGTGGATTTTCCTCTTTATATTCTCTCTAAGTCTGTCAATTACAGAATTCTGTGGATTGCATTTCTTTTACCTGGTTCTTTCCCTCTACCATAATGCCACACATTTAGGTACTTATTTTTTTTTCTCCTGTGCTATTGCAATAACCATCTACATTTTTCTGGCTAATAACTATGATCAATATATTCCTGGTTCCATATTCTTGATTTTGATATCTGCTTCTGTCTAGCTATTTCCTCAGCTTTTTGAATTAAGTTCCCCACTAGCTTCCTGGATTTGTTCAGTTCTTTGATTTCTGTGTCCTCTGAATCTTAGCTTTTTTCCTATCATTCTTAGTCCAGTAAAAACCTACTATCCTGGCTAAGTTTAAAATTCATCACCAGTAACAAAGAGATTCAGGAATTGGTATTTAGTCCATATTTACTGATCTGGCATCAATCCAAACTCTTTGCTTTTATGTGACCTAATTATAACTTGGAGCTATAACATCTCTTGGTTACCTCTACGGTCTTGGGTTTGCATGTGCTTATCACTCTTTAAAGACATCAGCTCTTGAAAAATTTCTTCTCACTAAGTTTTCATATCAATGTTACCTTTTTGGAGATTTTCCTGACGCTTTCCAGTTAGATTTGTTTTTCCTCGACTTCTTCTGTGTTCTCAAGATTATAAAGAAACAATGATGAATAAGAAAGAAGGGGACAGAAGGGGTGGTTCATGCCCGTAATTCCAGCCCTTTGGGAGGCCGAGGCTGGTGGATATCAAGAGGTCAGGAATTTGAGACCAGCCTGACCAACATGGTGAAACCCGTCTTTATTAAAATACAAAAATTAGCCCAGTGTGGTGGCATGTGCCTATAATCACAGCTACTCAGGAGGCTGAGACAGAAGAAATGCTTGAATCTGGGAGGCGGAGACTGCAGTGAGCCAAGATCACACCACTGCACTGCAGCCTGGTTGACAGTACAAGACTGTGTCTCAAAAACAAAACAAAACAAAAAACATAGAAGTTTCGGGGGGCAGGGAGTGTTTGTTGTCGGGATTATATTAAGGTACAGTTAATTGTTCTACTGACCAATCCCAAATTCCTTAATAACTCAAATAATAAAATTGATTTTTTAAATTTATGATAAGTCTGGAACTTTTATTTTACAGTGAATATGAAAAAAAATCCACAAGATGCTATAGTGACTTGGGCTACTTCTGTCAAAGATTACACTCAACCTACCAAACCAACAAGAAAGACTTTATTTAAGACTATAGCAGTAAGTGTCAAGATTATTGCAGTCAGAGAAGGAGAATAAATTCAAAGCCATTGAAATAAAAGGAGAGAAGAGTAAGCACTCTGATGAGCTAGTGGGGGAGTGCTGGAGGTATCAGTGTGGTCAATGTGATTAAACCATTTGCATTTGCTATTTGTGCTTACTGAAGCTAGACTCCTACTTTCCCTTAGAGGTAGAGGTTCTATCTTTCTTGATGATTGCATTTCAAAGGGATGGCTCTCAGGTTTTTGATTGCATTCCTGGGTTGTAGAAAAATTGCATCTCAAAGGGGCAGAGAAGGAATTAGTAATTGCAAATTTTTTAAACACCCTAAGGAAAGAAGTTGGAAGCTTTAGTTAGGAAGAAGACTGAGTAAATCTGTCTGAAGTTTTTCAAACTGAGGGGAACTTTACCGCTATCTCGGTTACTTTTTCTATGTTTCCATCATCTGTACATACCTTTGACAGTTCCATAGTTTGTCTCTATCAACCAAGTGCATAAGGAAAGACCATGAATGATACCAGGAGAGGTTTCACAGTTTAGTCCTGAAAGTGGCACATTTAACTTTCACTACTAGTCTCCTGACTAAAAGTTAGACAGGTGGCTACATTCAACTGCAAATGTGGGGGCGGGAGGTGGGGGAAGGGGGCAGCCATATGACCGTAAGTGGTAGCTGAGATTATTTGGATAAATTGAGATAATCCTGTGTTCTTTCTAGTGTACCACACTGGATAGCTTGCCAAAATCCAACCGGGAAAAATCACCTGAAAAGTGAACATTTCAGTTGCCTAGCAGGAGGCTTATTTATGCTTTTTACAGTTTTGCAGGCAGAGAATATAAATCACTGATCTAATGAATGAAAGAGCAACACATAAAAAGGTGGAAATTTGCCGGGCGCGGTGGCTCACGCCTGTAATCCCAGCACTTTGGGAGGCCGAGGCGGGTGGATCACGAGGTCAAGAGATCAAGACCATCCTGGTCAACATGGTGAAACCCCGTCTCTACTTAAAATACAAAAAATTAGCTGGGCATGGTGGCGCGTGCCTATAATCCCAGCTACTCAGGAGGCTGAGGCAGGAGAATTGCCTGAACCCAGGAGGCGGAGGTTGCGGTGAGCCGAGATCGCGCCATTGCACTCCAGCCTGGGTAACAAGAGCGAAACTCCATCTCAAAAAAAAAAAAAAAAAAGGTGGAAATTTTTTCTCTATTATTTTAGTGGCAATTGATGACCTTGGGCAAGCCACTTAACTTCTCCTCTTTGGCATTAAAATGAAACATTGTTTCATACCTCTAACCACCATCTCAGGGAAGACCTCTACAAGAAAACTAATCCAAAGCAACTCTTTCTAGCAGTTTTGTAGAGATTGTAGATGCCCAGAGGACAATCCTTCATTTTGTGTTCCAATAATTCCCACTTGCATGCTGAGGATTAAGAAAAAAAACTAAAATATATGTAGAGGGCTGTAGAGATTTAATAAAATCCTCAGGAATCTGTGAGTCTTACCTTTATTCTAATCACTTCTATCAGTTATTAATTCCGTCTTTAAAAGCAGATTTTTAAAAACAAAACAAAAAATATTCTGTAATCACATAAAATACTTATAGTTTGCTAAAAAAAAAAAAAACCCAGGAGTAACTTACACATTTACTACACTTCTTATTATATTTTAAAGTCATTCAGATTAACTCATGTTTGAGGTGCATTTTTAAGCGAAAAAAATATATAAAGAAAGACAGTTGTTCAAGTTTTATTGCTATGAAGTTTGAATGGTAATTGAAAATCCAACATCTTGCAGATGTGTTAGACATTATGTAGGTGGAGACAAGGATATTTTAATGAAGGCTTCTCTTCCAGCTCTAACAAACACAATTCCCCATACTGTCATTGGCATGCATTTCTGCCACATGGTGACCACCATGAATGAATGACACAAAAGAGTCACATAAATCAAGTTGAATCAATGTCGTGCTTAAAGTGGCAATGTCGTGCTTATTCACCGGCTTTCTGTTTCAATCAGAGGAACTCAAAATTCCTTATCCTGGTGCACAAGTCCCTCTGTGACCTGATCGTCGTATTCTCCTAGAACCTCATCTCCTTACTCTCTCCGTCTTTCTCACTGTACTCTGTTCACATTGCTGTTACCGTGCTTTGAACAGACCATCATTCCTCTCACCGCCAGCCACAGTTTTTGCTGTTTCCTCTGCCTGTGACACACCATTTTAGATCACTCAGGTCTTAAGCAAATGGTGTGGACTCGGAAAACTTTTCTGGCACAGTCTCAAAAATAGCATGCTTCTGACCCTTGCATGTCACTGTCCTAGTTTGTCTACTGAGTACTCATTTAACTTGTTTTGTGGCCATTTTACTGTTTGACTGACTCCTCTGGAATGAGTGCAAATTCCTTACAGGCAGGGAACTTCTTAGAGTCAATCTTTTCCATTCCTGTGCCCACAGTACCTAAAATGGCGTAGGTACTCACTGTAACGATTTATCTATCCCAATGTTCTTCTACCTCTTATCTTCCTGAACTTTTCCTTGATTTTCTCATGCTCCATTGATTGCTTTCTTTGTTTCTTCTGCAGAAATAAAGATGTTGAACAAATAGACTCTTGGAAGCAATAATCTTAATAGAATATAATGTTGACACAATAAAAGATATTATATAATCCAGAGTAGTTTAGAAGCTACAAAATATAATTAAGATTGCAAGCTCTGGGGCTCCAAAGTTTGCCTTGAATCCAACTATGTCATTTACTAGGGAAGGATTACTTAACCCATTTGAAGCTCTGTTTTTGCACCTCCAATGTGTGGATAATCATTTCTGCCTCACTGAGGTTGTTGTAACAATTCAATAAATCAGTACCTTACTTCTGTAAGCAAAACTTTTAGAAAATTGCCTGGCAGTCAATGAATGTTAATTTTCTTTTTCTTTTTAAAAAATTATCAGCAATTCTAAAGGGAGTGCAAAAATCTGAATGGACAATCTACCTAAATTGAAGAGAAATTTAGGAGCCCAACTGCTAAAAATAACAACAGCTTATACTAATTTAGTGCATATTATATTGTTTCTGGTATTCATGAACATAATATTAACAATGAGAAAAAGAAATAACCTACATAACCAAAACGGTGACAATTAAACATATCTAGTCCTGTCTAACAAATTTCTCCAAATTATTTTGTGTTAGAACTTCACATGATCTCTTCCTGTTTTTTTCTTAATATTAATGTATTAATTGTTATATCTCTGCTATAATAGTCTTTACAGCACACTTTAGAAACTTTAGAATTCAGCAATACGGTAACATTTAAAGTATAGTTTTTCAGAAAATAAAAACTGGTGATGTTTTTATTATTTCTACTTGTTTTAAAATAACTTGTTTAGCTGAATTTAGTCAGGTTTATAACATATATTGTCTCAAAAAAATCATGTTTTCTCTTTCTTGTCCTTGCTACAAAATGCCCTCTGTCTTTATAGTTGAGGGTTACTTATTCACACTGAGTAATGTACATATCAGATTAAAGTGTTCAATGGTCAATGACTAATGGGTCAATATTAAATTGTGCATATAAAAAGTTCTCAAAATCATTCACACAATTGAAGAGGTAACAAGCCAGGCAAATGGAATAGAAAATAATACTTTAGATATCAAATGAGTTTTACAGAACAAGCTTTAATTTTGCTGCCATGCCAAAAAATATGACTTACATACTTCTAAAATAAAATGCATGTGCCTGTAGGCAATGCAATATTTATTAGGATGAATCTTGTCTGATTTTATCATGATTGCAAGAGTAATAAACATGAATGAAAGAGTTACTTTTAAAGAACTTTAAGATATGAATAGTCAATTGAATTTTACACACAAATTTAAAACTGAATTTGTTCTTGCAGAATCTCTTTAAATTTTCATCTCTGCCATCTATCTGGGAAGCTATCTGGCTTTTCATAGATTTTAGATTAAGAACTCTTGATTTTGCAAGCCTATACGGTTGTAAAATTTGGGTGTGGATCAAAACTTAGGCCTAAATTAATTTAATAAAAACGATTAAAATAAATGTATACAGTTATTAAAAATTAAACTTGTTAACAGAAAAATAACATTTAATCATAATTAATAATGTTAATTCATTCAATTTTTATTATTAATGCCTATTATACCAACTTGTTCTAATATAACTGTAATTGCCTTACTGATTGAAGAAGAACAAATAAAAGAACATTTGAGGGAGACAGGCAATTGTTAAAATACTAAAATCTACATATCATTATTAGTGAGTTGACAGTCGTTTCAATTTAAAAATAATGATAGATACCACATCTACAAATTTATTCTTGGATATAATTGGAAGCATGAACAAATATTTACATGTAAAAATGTCTCTACAGCATTATTTACAAAAATCCTTAAAATAAAATACTAGAAATTATAAAAGTCAGAAATATTGTGGTATATTTGAGAATGGAATGCAATGTGTCCCAGAATCAGAGTTTGCAAATATTTAATGGCATGGGAAATTTTGATAATATACTAGAAATAATATAATAAAACTATATATATGGTGTAAGTCTAATTTGTTCATTGAAATGCAATCATGTAAATAGAGGATATACTGGATATAGAGACACTGAATGTTCAACAGTAGTTATCCCTGGATGATGGCATGACAGGTCCTATAGAATGCGTTTGTGCATTCTTTTATTTCACACATTTGCTTCAAAAGTATGTATCACTATAATAGTAGAAATATTGCTTTTAAAAAAGGATTCGAAATCATGCCCATATATTAAAATAATAAATTGGTTTCTTTTACTGGTATTTAGGCATATCTTAAATCAACTTTTTTTTTGGTTCTCTAACTCTTCTTAAAATTGAACAAATTTTCTATGCAGTAATGTTTTTAAAGAAAAACCTTATGTTTACCAATATATATTCTCAATTAAAATATATTATTCCTCTATATTTTGGATAATTAAGGCATCATTAGGATGTTTATTCATTTGTTAAATAAGTTATTTTTCAAGAGTCTACTAAGTGCTATAAGTTTTAGTTGCTGTGGATGCAGCAAAAGTTTAGTAGGCATAAAAGTCCCTACCTATCTTTATTGAGCTTACATTCATCTGCCAAAATTAAAAAGTATACTTCTGGACCACGTCTGTAGGTTTATCAATTTGAACTCATAAGTAAATTAAGCCTTTTCATTTGTGATAAATTTGTTATGATACATATGTATGATACTACTTCATCGAACCCAGTAGAGTGTATTAAAATTTAGTAAGAGCCTCACTCCTAGAGGATTCCAGCATGGATTTGAACCCAGATTGTCACTGAACAGCATTTACTGTTGTGTAAGTGCTGGACTGAACTTTTCTCCTCTCTGTGCTTCAGTTTTCTCATCCATAAAAAACAGTGAGATAGTCACTCCACTACTATCATATTCAACTGACTACACATTTCCTTATTCTTACCCATAGAAATGGCTTTTCCTCTGAGCTCTCCTTGCAATACCTATGTTACCGTCTTATAATGGTCTCCCTGTGATGTCCAGGCTGACAGCCATTTTTCTCTTGATGAACTCTAGAAACAGTCATATTTTGTTGAGTGTAATTACATAAGAATGTTCTGCATGTACATAACTACTGTGCATTCATTACTACAGTAATGAATAACTATTAAAGTCTGGGAAGGGCTTAAATATGAACTATTTCTGACTTTGCTTGTGTTGAGGAAGGGATAGTGTGTGAGTTGCCATGGGTTAGATGGATGATATACTAATAGACACTATATTATAAAATTTATTGTGATGTTTATTTAGGTTTTACATTCATATTTGTGCACAATTTATGTATATAAACTTTATATTTCATGTAGTATATAAGAACATTTATTGATAGAGTCAAATTACTAGTAAATTTAAACCTGTGGCATTAATTATGATATATACACCAATAGCTTCTATATCTCTAATCAATACATCTTTTTCCTCTCTTCCAAGAGCAGCATAGCATTTTATGCCTAACTATGCTTTGGAATTTTTATCAGTCCCATCAGTTACCTCAGATGTAACATGTTTAGAATTAGAATTTAGTTTTTTCCTCTCTTATTTTCTGTGCGGATGAATAGCAGCACCCAATTCACCAAGTACCACAAGCTAGAAGCTTGAAAATCATTGCAGCCTCTTCCATCTCTCTAATTATTTTCATGTGATTGCTTCAACAGTAACTGAAATTCTTTATTCCTCTCTGCTATCTTAGATTGTGTTTTGTGCTCTCCTTTTTTGGACTTTTGTCATCCTGTGAATGGTGTTTTTACCTCGATTTTATCTTTTTCAAAATTCCTCAGTGACTCTTCATTATCTACAAAATCAAATTTAAATTTTTTGGCATAAAATCCAATGCTATTTAAGATCAAGGACCTCCTTCTTATCCTGTTTCAGCTTTTGCTTCTATAAGTTTGCTATTTGCATTTTAGGAATACTGACTAGTTTTAGCCTTCAAACATGCCACCTTTACCCAGGTCTTTTGATATTTGCTCTTATAGCTATTCCTGCTAGAGATGTCTTTTTTGTGTGTGTTCTTAGCAAAACATCATTCATTTACAAAAAAATAAGCTCATGTATTGCTTCAAAAACAATTTCTATTCCGCTAAGTTGACAATGTTGCCAGGATTTGTATACCTTGTCTATACTTCCCTTCCATGGGGATTCTCACTAAATATTATAAATGGTGGCTTATCTATGGGTTATTTTGGTACTTGGAAGCTGGGGCTATGTGTTTATATCCACGTTATCAGCAGAGTGCGTATTCCAGTCCCTGACAAAGATGTCAATAAGTATGTCTTAAAATGGATCTTTAAGTCCAACAGATGTTGGATTCTATGAGAATTGATTGTATACTTTAGAGTGATCTTGACATACCGAACTAAATTAGAATTGAGAGATAGAGCAGGTGGCACACTTAGGACACAGAGCTCCTTTTGCCCACCTACTATAATCTTAAGACCAGTTTTACGTAGTAAGTGCTGAAACAAACTGCCCTTAGTCTGAGATTTGTTTTACCTATCACTATCACTCATCAGTCAGAGCTTGCCAGCTCCCCAAAACTTTGTGCATCCCAATGAGTTTTCAAGACAATATGTAACATTAAGTTTTCTGATAAAACCCCTAAGCTTTTCTTTGTTTTTCAGACATACCAAAAACTACCCAGGTCTATGCATATTCTTGAATTGCAATTCTGTTTTTACATACACTCCAAAATAAATCATTTTGCATAGAGATTCATTGCTATATTTTTATTTGGCTTTGACAATTCCACAATCAAATGATGGAGTGCCTTTGTAAAGTGGTTTAAGCAAGGTATTAAACGTTCTAAATAATTCCTTGGACAGCCTCTGCCAGAATCCAGTGAAAATTACGTAAGAAATCCCTTCTGGCATTATCACTTTCTGATAAATTGTATACCAGCTTTCCAATCATTATGAAGATTACAACAGCAAACTCAACAAGAAAAAGTTTTAGTCATGTGTAGTTACACACACACATACACGCATGCAAATATAGATTTACTTATATTGCATATTAGATTGATATATTTTTTCATATTAAAATTTGATTATAACTCTTGCATAAAAAACAAAATCCTTAAGAAAATAAGTAGATACAAGATGTGATGGGCTTACACCTTTCATGGCTTTTTATGAAAAATTCTGATTTGAAAAACATTTGCCAGTGATAGTGTGGAAAAACCTGCCAGAGCTGGCCTTGATTAGTGGATTCCTTAACCTTGATTCAAGGTCAGGGCTTGCTGCAGTGTAGCTGAATCAGTTCAAAAGCTTCTGATCAAGTAGTTCTCTTGGAAATTGCTGCTTTTCTTGTGATGGAGTTGATGTCCACTCAGGATATAGCTACTCTGATTTTTGTTCTTTCATCAGGAAATCTTAATTGCAGTGAAGTGAGAAAATACTTTGGAAATAAAAATTGATGATTTTAAATATTTAAGGTAATAAATATCCTAATTTCCCTGATTGGATCTTTGTACATTGTATCAATGTATAAATTATCACATCTACTCCCCAAACAGGCACATACATTAGGTATCAATAAAAAACAATAATTCTGAATTTTAATGATTATAGGCAGTATAATACAAAGTTGCAAGGTTAATGTAAAAATCTTACGTTAGGCCGGGCGCGGTGGCTCAAGCCTGTAATCCCAGCACTTTGGGAGGCCGAGGCGGGTGGATCACAAGGTCAAGAGATCAAGACCATCCTGGTCAACATGGTGAAACCCCGTCTCTACTAAAAATACAAAACATTAGCTGGGCATGGTGGCGCGTGCCTGTAATCCCAGCTACACAGGAGGCTGAGGCAGGAGAATTGCCTGAACCCAGGAGGCGGAGGTTGCGGTGAGCCGAGATCATGCCATTGCACTCCAGCCTGGGTAGCATGAGTGAAACTCCGTCTCAAAAAAAAAAAAAAAAAAAAATCTTACGTTAATTAGTGTAATGAAGATGAAATGGGTAGAGGAAAGAGTAAGGATTTATTGATGACCAATTATGCATTAATCATAAAGTTTTATAATAAACTGAGTACCTAGTCAATAAGTATTATGGTTTTGATAGATACACTTAAACCAATAATTTTTCCCTGTGATTATTTATATTTCTATTTTTTTGTCTCATGTCAAAATGGCTTTTCACCAGGATGTCTTTTAGTGCAACTCTGTCTTATATTTAAAAGAGGGGATGGATTTTACTTCCATGTTAATAATAAAATATGTATGTAGAAATAATATATTACAATTGCTGAAAATTAGACTGACAGCCTTCAGAAGCAACAGTCATTTTAAATTGCTTATCCCAAAGTAAGTATTTTAATTCAAACTATTCAATTGCTTAAATTTCCTCATCTTAAAGGATTTGATACACTGAAGCATTTATGCAATTGTAGAGTACCAAATTAGTTAAGTTTCTGGTATTATTCACCAATGATTTATTGGTTAAATTGAATTCTTGTTAAATGAATAAAAATTTTTTTGACAAATTCCAAATTACTTCTTATATCTCTTGAAAGATTTGGTAATTTGAAAATTGCTTACAGTTAAAAATAAAAATAATAGAATGAGGGTGCCATTTTTGTCTCCCATTTGATTACAATAACTGTATTCTCTCTGAATATAGATAATAGACAAGTTGTCTCTTTCCCTTTGTATAGGGTCATCATCTTTATCATTAACAAAAGATATAAATACAATCCTCTGGAGGCCATTGGGCATAAGAGAATATGATATATAGTTTATAATTTATTTAGAGCTGTATTCCTTTTAATATTTAGTGTAATAGTGACATCGACTGTGCATAAACTTAGTTATTTAGTAAGCATTCAATAAATAAATAGTGCAACATAACTGAAGTCTGATTTCATAAGTGTTCTGTGACAAGGATGACAAAACAATATTACTCTTACTACTAAAATGCTATGAGGAATGAATCCATCCTTCCCATGCACTTTAGAATATTAGTGGAATTTTAATGAATTAGCACTAAAATTAGTAACAAAGAAAATTAGTAACAAATAAATGTAACTGCATTAAATTATTCTAACATGAAACGATTTCTCTTAGAAGTGATCTGTCAATTCCTCTGATGTTCTACTTCACTAAATCTTCATTCACTTCGCATCATAATTTCTAACTTTCATAGAATTTTATTCGTGGAGGGTCACATTAGTAATAGCTTATTCACTATCCATTTAGTTTTTCTTTCTTTATTTTTTTTTTTACATAGTTAACCTTAAAGCGATAATCAATCACTTCCCACTCTGAGCAACAGAATTAAAAAAGAAAGCCACTTAGAATGCACATTTCTGCAATATTTATTGTCAAAGTTGTGAAATGAGAGGCCATTAGACTGCGACAGCTCCAACACCCTGGGTTCCTGCATGAAAATAAAACTTAAGCTCAGTCAATCACAAGGTAGGTATTACTTATAATGTTTTAAACTTCTTAATGGGATAGTTCAAAAAAATCAAGTGCTCAAGCTTCAACCAGTCAAATTATTTTCCTGCTTGGCTTCCACTTCACCCTATAGGAGCCTTCCCCTTGTGGCCTTTTACTTGAGACCCTGTTCTCTTGCAGTCTGGAGCTGCCTCATTCATGAATCACTATCAGCTCAGATACATTCTTTGAAATTTTAATTTGCCAAAGTTTATCTCTTAACACTATTTATAAAAATTTGATGAATACCTTATCTCAATGCTTTATAAAGACCACACATATTTGACGATGCTTGAATTTATATTGTATATGGAAAAGTAATCATTCATTTAATGAGCATATATATGGGATCTACACCTCATACTGTAGGGTGATGAGATTAATTTTTAATTTTCTTCCTAATAATCCATTTAAGTGGAGAAAATAACATTTTTATTCTAGATTCCTCCTTTAGGAATTTAATTTTTACCAGTGCTGCCGTAATCTCTAGAAATAGTACGTTTAGTCAACTTCCCTGTTG
Source organism: Cebus imitator (assembly GCF_001604975.1). Classification (NCBI taxonomy): domain Eukaryota; kingdom Metazoa; phylum Chordata; class Mammalia; order Primates; family Cebidae; genus Cebus; species Cebus imitator. The sequence goes on along the minus strand of NW_016107677.1, from coordinate 316,107 downwards.
CTTAGTCCGCTCCGTCCATCCTCTTACTCCATTTCCTTGGGTCTAAGTGTAATTTTTACAATTAATCAAGAAGATAGTTCTCCGTAATCTACCGCAAAGCTCTTATCTCTTTATATCAACAATATGTAGAAAGTCATTTCATTATTAAATTATTATCCTGCTTTTCCTGACTTCCTTTTTTTCCCCCAAATGCTTTAGTCATTATAATTTGTGGTTCTGAATGCCAATTTTACTTCTGCCACTAATCTGCATTGCACAGAATGTTGATTTGTCCAAGAAGACTCAGGCAGATCATAAATCCCTCACACTGAAATTTGCTAATGCTTGTTGTTTCATTTAATAAAGTACCACAGATTGGGTGGGTTAGAATAAGAGGAATGTATCTCTTACAAATGGAGGCCAGAAGTCTGGAATCATGTTTCTGTAGGGCTATGCTCTAAGTAATATTCTAGGGAAAATTTCTTTTACACCTTTCTCTTAGTTTCTGGTGTAGCTGGTAATCCTTGATGTTCTTTAGTTTGCAGATGAATAACTTCAACGCCTGCCTCCCTTGTCACATCATATTCTCCCGCTACGTCTTCATATCATTTTTTAAAAAGGACACCACTCATATTGAAGTAGGGGCCCCCTCTACTCCAGTATGACTTTAACTGTTTATGTCTTTAAACTCTATTTTCGAATAAGAAGTTTGTATTCTGTGGTACTGAGAGACAGGACCCCAACTTTTACTTTTGCTGTATACAGTTCAACCTATAACACTTACCAAATGATACAAGCAAAAATTAGGCACAGATTCAGCATTCTTTTCTAGAGGGGTCTCCAAAATTATAAGATGCAGATTTTTAATGGCCTCTTTTCCTGCAGTGTAACACATTTAACTTTTGGATTAATAGGTAAACACGAACAATACCTGTGGAACAGATGTGTAAGTTTAGACTCTCCTAGGTTTATGCTTGGTGAATCATGCAAGGGTAGGGAGGCTACATGTTACTTTCCACTTTCTAGCCATGTGTGCATCTGTCAATTGATAAATTCTGGAATTTTCAATAATCAATCTAGGCAGATCAATAATAGCCTGCTGAGAGCAACCATAGGTGAAATCTTTTCTTGTTACTTCCAAGCTAGAAAACTACTCTGAGCATATTTACAGAAGGCTCTGCTTTGTGTCTGCACCACTTCAGGTGTCTCCTACGAAGGAGAAAATGAGTTACAAACCCTGTGTGTGATCACCAGATTGTGTGAGAGGGCTATAATGAACCCTATTTTTAGGTTTTTATGTAGTTCCCTGTCACGTATTAATAGGATTGGTATGTTTGACCAACAGAATATAACAGAAGTCATTATATATGACTTTAGAGACTGGATCATAAAAGACACTGTGGCTTGGAACTTGTTTTTTCTGTAGTAAGAGGAGCCATATCTGATGCCATGAGAACACTCACATAGTCCTGTGAGGTCCAAGCCAAGACCTGAGGCCTCCTGTCAACAGCCAGCAAGGAACTGAGACCTTTTAGACCTTCTGGCAACAAATGAGCCATGCTATAAGCAGATTTTCCAGCCCTGATCAAACCTTCTAATGACTTTAGTTCGACTGATATCTTAACTGTACCTCACGAGAAACACTGATCTTGAACCATTCAGCTAAGGCATTATTCAATCACTGAGTCACAGAAACTTTGTGATAATAAATATCTTAATTTGCTGAATTTGGGGGTCGTTTTTAATGTAGCCATAGGTAAGTAATATATATGGTTAACTTTTTCAGTGTGTTGAAATACTTTTCTCTAATTTTATATATGTTGGGAATCAGTTTTTCTCCTCCGAGAGTATATTTTAAAATTTCTTACTGGTTTAAGAAGGCTTCTTTCTCTTTGTATCCATGGTTCTTCAACTTTCTGTCTCCATATTCTGAGCACTGTGTTGCCTAGCTAACTATGTCTGCATTTAGTCTGAGTTGTTTTCTGTATTATATATGAAAATGTGACATAAATTAACTCATTTTATTAATGGAGTAGGGTAGCATAGAATAAATTCTTGATTGGGGGTAATTAAGAGTGAATTCTTTCATTTAGAAGAAAGAGGAACATTATGTCACTTTCCATATTTGTATCATTAAATACATCTCAGATTTTAGTTGTTCTGAGATATTGTTATTCAGCAATTTTATATTCAATATTCATGTCATTTCCATGTTTATATATTCTAAATGAAACTGACTTCTTAGGTTCTTTCAGGGATTTACACATACCAAATAACACTTAATAATAATTCCTCAGGGGTGCACTTTTGTTTTAGGACTCCTATTAATTTCTGTGTCTTAGCTTTGGAACCATCAGGGATGCCAACTTCATTTATGATTAAAATAGTTTTTTTTTTTTTTTTTTAAATACAGAGGAAGATTCTAAATTATGAAAGATTTCTTAAGCTGAGTGTTATTCTGGACAAAGAAATTCTTATATTTACAGAGATTAAACTTATATTAGTTACTTATTCTATAGCTCACATTTCAAGTTTAAAATTTTGCTACAATTTAACCTGCTCTCATTGGGATTGTTCTTTCCATTATGCAGTTTCATTATATTTTCCATTAGTGAAAAATAGCAATGACCCAAAGAATCCCTGTGTCTAAGACATAAAATTTCAGAAAGCAACAACTACCTCATTGATTTTTCCCTCCCAAATGATGTGCTGTAAAAGAGAGAAAGGATATAGAGATTCAATGTGAAATAAGGACATGTTTCAGCAATGTGAAACAATTTGATCTTAGATTCTCACTGAATACAGATTTTTTTTTAAATTTTAAAAGACATTTACCCCCAACAAACACCATCACAGACTCCTCTGTTCTCTCTCCTTTTCTCTCTCCACTTCCTGTTTAGCAGTAATTTTTAATAAATAAACTGCTTTATTTACAGTGTTCTTGACTCTTTCCATAATTAAATAAAATACAAACTAGCATACTCTAAAAATAGGTGAGAAACAACTTTTATATAAGATAGTATGAAGGCATTTTTGTCATATTAATACTTTATCATTGATTTTATTGATATCCCTTACCAAGTTTATATGTCTTGAGAAACTCTGGAAGGATGATATTTGTTTTTGAAGAGATCCAAGGAGAAAGAGTAAATGAAAGAAGGACCAATGGAAATTCTCTTGTATATGAAAAAAGTAAAGTCATAGGAAAATAAGGACAGGAGACTGGGAGTATCTCATTGTCAACTGTAATGCTGAAGAGTTAAACTTCAGAAAGTAGTGAATGACGAGGCGGGAGGAGAACCAGCTGTGCACTTGCCACTCACTTAATTCAAAAGCAGTCTAGTCACTGGACTAATAAATACATTTCAGAGGTCGGGCACAGTGGCTCACACCTGCAATCCCAGCACTTTGGGAGGTTGAGGCATGTGGATCATCTGAGTTTAGGAGTTGGAGACCAGCCTGGCCCACCTGGCCAACATGGTGAACCCATCTCTACTAAAAATATAAGAAATTAGCCGTGTGTGGTGCCAGGCTCCAGTAACCCTAGCTACAAGGGAGGCTGAGGCAGGAGAATTGCTTGAACCTGGGAGGTGGAGGTTGCAGTAAGCTAAGATCCTGCCACTGCACTCCAACCTGGGCAGCAAGAGCGAAACTCTGTCTCCAGAAATAAAAATAAAAAGAAGAAAGAAAGAAGAAAAGAAAGAAATACACTTATACATTTCAGGAGGCTATCTCAAGATAAAGATTTGATAAATTGAAATTCTAAGTCAATAATAACAATAATGAAGACGATGACAGTAGCAAACACACAGTTCTTATCCACTGAGTGCCTCATTTGACAAATGATACATTAATTAATAGTGGAAGAACAGCCCTGAAGGTAGGTGAGGAAAATAATGCTGTACAAAAAAAACCATGAAAACCTCTGGTGCAAATTTACATATTTCATAACAAAAAAAGAGGAAGAAAAAAACATTATCGGAGAAGTAAACACCCCTCTTCTTTCACACAGTTCCAGGTATTTCTATCCTTCTTACAGTCAAAAGGATTTCTGAATTGTATGCAGTAGCTTATACATGTCATCAAGTCTTACCTTCTGCCATCTGGTCCTGATCCCATATTAAATCCAAGTGCTGAGGAGACTTGGGTTTCTCTCTATAAAATTAAGAAAGCAAAGAAATTTCACAATGGTCAAGGAACAATATTGCCATTTAAAAGGAGAAAAATATTTGATCCTTTTTACAATAGTTACTGCTTATTTTTTATGTGCCAGGAAATGTGCTAGTAACTGGGGGATAAGGATGAGAAAAAGAGACATGCAGTCCCTTCACTAAATAGTCACAGTATTTTCACAGTAAATTTAGTGAAGGCATTGCATGTCTCTTTTTCTCATTCTTGATGATTTGACTGCAAAAATGAGTGTGCTTTTAAAAAATTCTGGGTTCTGTTCTTAGTAAAACTCAATAAAATATTGCAACTGTATTAGTAGATAAAAATTCAAGAGAAACAATGTCAAAAAAAGAAAAGGCTGTAGAAGGAAAAGGTGATTGAAGTTAAACCTGTGATGGGACTAGTTTTCTCATCTTAAAATTTCTGTTGACTCCTTATCTCCCTCCAGCAGCTATTTTATCTCACTCTGCCATCATTCCCCTCCCCCCCAGGCATTACTCTAAGCACTGGAGATACAGTAGTGAGATAAACAGTCAAAATGTCCTGCCTTCCTGAAATGTGTCATCTATAGACTTGAAAGTACTCATCTTAGTTGAGTTCTTACTGGCATCAGTTGGAGTTGATAATTATCCTTGAAGTACTCTCTGTTTTTTTAATGTATCCCTCTTCCTCTTTGATACTTGTCAAGATGCTTTCCTGGATCATCCTTGGCCTTTGGTTTTTCATTTTCTTTATTTGCACGTCTTCCTAGGTGATCTTCTTCAATTGCCTGACTATCAAATATCTTTCTCACTTTAATTCCTCCACTAAAATAAAGACTTACATGCACAAGTTTCAACTTGTAATTATCATTAAGAAATCAAACATGCCAAGCAAAACATGCAAAGAAGTCCTACTTTCACCTCATCTTTTCTCTGCCCCCAAATAGTACCACTGTCTTTCTAGTTACTTGAGCTACAGGTTTAAATTCATTCTCGATATCTCTCTTAAAACACACATTGGGAGATCTGGGGAAAATGGCCGACTAGGAACAGCTCAGGATTGCAGCTCCCAGTGAAAGTGCAGAGGGTGAGTGGATGCCGCATTTCCAGATGGATTTTTATTGCCCACTGACCAGGAGATTCCCAGGTGGAGAAACCCCACGGGTCACCAGCTCGGCTGTTTCCGCCGGCTGTTTCGGCTTACATGGCTGCTTTGCCCGTGCCCTGGTGCAGCAGTTCTCCGTACAAAAGACACTGGTCTGGGTGCCCTCTTAGCTGGTGATTGGAGCCCTGAGATGGCAGAGTCACCCATTCATCTGAAATAGCGAGCCAGGCCAGGAGATTCCTAGGCAAAAAAACCACCAGGAATCTCAGTGCGCTGTTTCAGCCGGCTCAGTGAGTTGCAGCATGGGAGATCCCGGCGCCTTTTCAACAGGCGACTGGAACACTGGGAGAGAGTCCATTGTTCAGCAACAACAACAACAAAAAAAGACTCTGAGTCAGGGAGCCAGGTGATCAGGCTCGGCTGGTCCCACACTCTCCCCACCCCTCCCCCAAAAAAAAAAAAAAAAAAAAAAAACGCTCTGGGCTGAGAGTTTCACAGCAAGCACAGCTGAACCCGGGACAGTCTGGCTCTGTTGGGGAGGGGCATCCACCATTACTGAGACACTCCACCACTATGGAGACAGTCTGACCATTGCTGAGGCAACCCGCCGTTGCTGAGGCAACCCGCCATTGCCTAGGCAACCTGCCACTACAGAGAGAGTCCGCCATAACAGAGGCAGGCCACCATTGCCAAGGCAGTTCTAACTAAACAGGACTGTAGGGAAGATGACATGGTAGCTGGGCAGAGCCCACAGCAGCTAAGCAAAGCCTCTGCAGGCAGACAGTGAATAGGCTTCCTCCTCGCTGGGCAGGGCAGCCCTGAAATTAAAAAAAAAAAAAAAAGGCAGCAGCACAATGGAAACTCATAAATAAAGCCCTAACTCCCTGGGACAGAGCACCTGTGGGGGAGGGGAAGGGAGTTTATGAGTTCTGCTGCAGCAGACCTAAATGTACCTGCCCAGCAACTCTGAATGAACAATGGAGCTCACAGCTCAGGACTTGAGCTCCAAAAAAGGACAGACTGCCTCCTCAAGCAGCTCCCTGACCCCCATATATCCAAAGAGTCACCTCATAAAGGAGAGAACAGACTGACATTTGGCAGGCATCCTTCTGGGACAAAGATAGCAGAAGAGGAAACTGCTATCAACCAACCCTTACTGTTCTGCAGCTGCTGCAGGTGATCCCCCGGCAAGCAGGGCCTGGAGTGGACCTCAGCAGTCCTACAGCAGAGGGGCCAGACTGTTAGAAGGAAAGCTAAGAAAAAGAAGTAACTTCAGCATCCACAAACTGGAAGTTCACTCAGAGACCCAATCTGCAAGTAAGTAGCTATAAAGACAACAGGTGGATAAACCCACAAAGATGGGAAGAAACCAGCACAAAAAGGATGAAAACACCCGACACCAGAACACCTCTCCTCCTAAAAGGGATCACGACTCCTCACCAGCAAGGGAACAAGGCTGGATGGAGAAGGAGTGTGATGAAATGATAGAATCAGACTTCAGAAGGTGAGTAATAAGAAACTACAGTGAGCTAAAAGAACATGTTCTAACACAATGCAAAGAAACTAAGAACCTTCAAAAAAGATTTGACGAAATGCTAACGAGAATGGACAACATAGAGAGGAATATAAGTGAATTGATGGAGCTGAAAAACACAACACGAGAACTTCGCGAAGCATGCACAAGTTTCAACAGCCGAAATGACCAAGCATTAGAAAGGATATCAGAGGTCGAAGATCAACTCAATGAAATAAAATGAGAAGGCAAGAATAGAGAAAAAAGGGTAAAAAGGAATGAACAAAGTCTCCAAGAAATGTGGGACTATGTGAAAAGACCTAATCTACGTTTGATAGGTGTAACTGAATGCGACGAAGAGAATGAATCCAAGCTGGAAAATACTCTTCAGGATATTATCCAGGAAAACTTCCCCAACCTAGCAAGGCAGGCCAATATTCAAGTCCAGGAAATACAGAGACCACCACAAAGATATTCGTCAAGAAGAGCAACCCCAAGGCACATAATTGGCAGATTCACCAGGGTTGAAATGAACGAGAAAATACTAAGGGTGGCCAGAGAGAAAGGTCAGGTTACCCACAAAGGGAAGCCCATCAGACTCACTGCAGATCTCTCAGCAGAAACCCTATGAGCCAGAAGAGAGAGGGGGCCAATATTCAACATCCTTAAAGAAAAGAACTTTCAACCCAGAATCTCCTATCCAGCCAAACTAAGCTTCATAAGTGAAGGAAAAGTAAAATCCTTTGCGAACAAGCAAGTACTCAGAGATTTCATCACCACCAGACCTGCTTTACAAGAGCTCCTGAAAGAGGTTCTACACGTATAAAGGAACAACCAGTACCAGCCACTCCAAAAACATACCAAATGGTAAAGAGCATCAACACAATCAAGAATCTGCATCAACTAGTGAACAAAACAGCCAGCTAGCATCAAAATGGCAGTATCAAATTCACACATAAAAATATTATCCCTAAATGTAAGTGGACTAAATGCTCCAATGAAAAGACACAGACTGACAAATTGGATAAAAAGCCAAAACCCATCAGTGTGCTGTATCCAGGAAACCCATCTCACATGCAAGTATACACAAAGGCTCAAAATAAAGGGATGGAGGAAGATTTACCAAGCAAATGGAGAGCAAAAAAAAAGAGCAGGAGTTGCAATTCTCATCTCTGATAAAATAGACTTTAAAGCAACAAAGATCAAAAGAGACAAAGAAGGGCATTACATAATGGTAAAAGGATCAATGCAACAAGAAGACCTAACGATCCTAAATATATACGCACCCAATACTGGAGCACCCAGATACATAAGGCAAGTTCTTAATGACTTACAAAGAGGCTTAGATTCCCACACAATAATAGTGGGAGACGTTAACACCCCATTGTCAATACACAGATCAACCAGACAGAAAATTAACAAGGATATCCAGGACCTGAACTCAGACCTGGAGCAAGCAAACCTAATAGACATTTACAGAATTCTCCACCCCAAATCCACAGAATATACATTCTTCTCAGCACCATATCACACCTACTCTAAAATTGACCACATAATTGGAAATAAATCACTCCTCAGCAAATGTAAAAGAACGGAAATCATAACAAACAGTCTCTCAGACCACAGTGCAATCGAGTTAGAACTCAGAATGCAGAAACTAACTCAGAACCACACAGCTTCATGGAAACTGAACAACTTGCTCTTGAATGTNCTGGCACACATTTAAAGCAGTCTCTAGAGGAAAATATAAAGCAATAAGTGCCCACATGAGAAGCAAGGAGAGATCTATAATTGAAACCCTAGCATCAAAATTGAAAGAGCTAGAGGAGCAAGATCAAAAACTCAAAACTTAGCAAAAGACACGAAATAACTAAGATCAGAGCAGAACTGATGGAGATAGAGACACAAAAAACCCTTCAAAAAAGCAATAAATCCAGGAGCTGGTTTTTCAAAAAGATCAACAAAATAGACAGACCATTAGCCAGATTAATAAAAAAGAAAAAGGAGAATAACCAAATCGATGCAATAAAAAACGATAAAGGGGATATCACAGGTTCCACAGAAATTCAAACCATCATCAGAGATTATTACAAACAACTCTATGCACATAAACTAGTAAACCTGGAAGAAATGGATAAATTCCTGGACACTTGCCTCCTTCCAAGCCTAAATCAGGAAGAAGTTGAAACCTTGAATAGACCAATAACAAGGTCTGAAGTTGAGGCAGCTCTTAAGAGCCTACCACCTAAAAAAAGGCCAAGTCCAGATTGGTTCACAGCCGAATTCTACCAGACATACAAAGAGGAGCTGGTACCATTCCTTCTGAAACTATTCCAGATAATCCAAAAAGAGGGAAAGCTTCCTAAATCATTTTATGAGACAAACATCATCCTGATACCTAAACCAGGCAGAGACTCCACAAGAAAAGAAAGCTTCTGGCCAATATCCATGATGAACATAGATGCAAAAATCTTCAATAAAATACTGGCAAGCTGATTGCAACAGCACATCAAAAAGCTTATCCACTATGATCAAGTGGGCTTCATCCCAGGAATGCAAGGCTGGTTCAACATACGCAAGTCTATAAGCGTAATTCACCACATAAACAGACCCAAAGACAAAAACCACATGATTATCTCAATTGATGCAGAGAAGGCCTTTGACAAAATTCAACAGCCCTTTATGCTAAAAACCCTCAATAAGCTAGGTATGGATGGAACGTATCTCAAAATAATAAAAGCTATTTATGACAAACCAACAGCCAATATCATACTGAATGGGCAAAAACTGGAAGCATTCCCCTTGAAATGTGGCACCAGACAAGGATGCCC
>NW_016107677.1:273997-304568 GCF_001604975.1 Cebus imitator | reverse complement strand
AGAAGATCAAACACCGCATGTTCTCACTCATAGGCAGGTGTTGAACACCTGGAGAACACATGGACACAGGGAGGGGAGCACTACACACTGGGGTCAGTTGGGGGGAAAATAGGGGAGGGACGGTGGGGGGTGGGGAGTTGGGGAGAGATAGCAATGGGGGATTTGTCAGATGTAGGTGATGGGGAGGAAGGCAGCAAATCACACTGCCACTTGTGTACCTATGCAACAATCTTGCATGTTCTTCACATGTACCACAAAACCTAAAATGCAAAAAAATAAATAGATGGAAAAAAAATTAAAAAAAAAAATTTCTTGGCACCAAGTAATTGCTTACTGAGTGCAAATGGGTGTGAAGACGCCACTGCTGTGTAGTGTAGATTATCTAGTCTGCCTGCAGTGACTAATTGATTACTCTGTAATGTGTAAACTTTGGTGCGCTGCTAAGGCCTACAATCCTGAGTTTAAAATCTCAGTTATGTCACAGATTAATTGTGAAAGCTAGGCAAACTATGCTTTTAACCTTCTTTGAAAATAATCAGCTGCCAATTTTAATTGAAAATAATATATGGGACACTGTGCTTCATGTCCTGTGCAAATTATCTCATTTAAAGAACCCATGAGAAATATATTGTTACCATGTACATTTTTACAGATAAGGAAATTAAGACTTATTGAGGGTAATTTAGTAGCCCCAAATCATAGTGTTAGCACCTCCCAGAGCTCTGATTTAAACTAAAGCTAATCTGATACCACTACCAGTACTACCATAGTAGAGCTTTGTTTTGTTGTTGTTGTTAAAAGGTGGAAAAAATAATTGTAGCAGGAGAAACCAAGGTTATAAAGAAAAAAAGTTTTTGAGAAACTAAGGATAGATGGTAAGTACATTGACTGGAGTAATTGCTTGGTGGTCGAAAATATTGAGAAACTGCTTTTAGGTTTGGATAATTCACAAAAAGAGGTTACGTGATGGTGAAGTCCTTTCATGCAGTAGCTACTTTGTGTTGCTGGATGAATCAGTCCTACTAAAATAAGCCTTCAGGCTTGCCAGATGAGATGCTTGGCATAAGGTTAGGGCTCCCTCCACATGGGAACTTTGGGTCTGCATCTAATATCTCCAGTCACCCTTGGAACAAAGCAGCTTTCTGAATCCTCCCATCATTACATGTGAGGGAGCGGATAAAACCGGTGATATGAAGCTTTAGGGAAAGATAGGTTAGGGTAATTGAGAGCAAAACTTGCCACACTGGAACCCAAATAAGTGTACTGCATTATGACAAAATTATGTCATTTTCTTGAAGATTGTCCTATACATGAAATAGCCTTGATCCTACTTAAAGAGAAACCCTAATAAAAGAAACTTACTAACTCTTGACTCCTTCAGTCCTCAACTTTCTATTATGAATCCTACACTTAGATTTAAATGGTCTGCTCTGAGTGAAGAAAAGGAAGATTGATTTTCTGTTAGAGCTGTTTAAATGGATAATACATGATCCTTAGGAATGAAATTAGAATATGCAATCCTAATTTAGAGGTAATTTTAATTGATGACTTAAAGGGACATTTTAAATAAATGACACACCTACCTGTCTTTCTAAATTAATATATGAAATACATAACTGGAATGCAAAGTTGCCTCCCCGGAATGTTCACTAAAATATTCAAAGCATTCACTTTACATGGTACTTGTTATAAATTTAAATTCTGGGAGAATTTTCTTGTCTCCAACTGTGTGCCAAAAGGTTCTGTCCTTCTAGTAATATAAACATCTCATGAAAAAAAGTAACACTCACAGAGAGGGAGACTTTCCCTTTAAAAAAAAAAAAGGGAACGGAAAATTGAACCATATTCTTATCTTAGCCATTTCTGCCTTTTAAAGGGATGAGTGAGATTACTGGCTGCTTACTTCAGAGGAGTGGAGGAAATTAAAATATTTTTACCACTCCTTTTATCTTATAGGGCTTTTTTGTCAGAAGAAGATTACATATGTCACATTTTATTAATAATAATGTCTTTGCCAGTGTGGGGTGCTAACAGTTGGCATCTGGTGTAGCTGGCCCACTGCTTGGTAGAACTCATTTGTGAGTCCTTGTTTCTGCAAAGGCAGAGCCTCACCAAGCTGTAGGAGATGAAGACCGAACTTCTTTAAGTAAGTGTGAGAATTAAGAGTCTGTGCATGCAGCAGGATTGGTGAAGGAAACAGGTCCAGAAAATAGGGGAGGCAGATGGTAGAGAGGAAAGAGTGCTGAACAACAGGACAAAAGACTGGAACCCTTGCACACAGCGAGATAGCAAGAAATCTCATTGGTGTAGCGACCAGAATTTTAATTTTTAAATATTTAATAAATGATACATTTACTTGTAAAATATAAAACCTATAAAAATCAACAGAATTTTTAAATAATGCTCCNCTTTAGCAGTTACCTGTGGGTGGCCATACTTGCTTCCTCTCTACCCCCCTTTCCTTTCCTCCTGGATCATTATGAATCAAATCCCAGTCAGCCTATAATTACTTCTTAAATATTTCGGTTAGTTCTAAAATATTGTGGTGATTTTTAAGAAATCACCACAGCACCATTATTATGCCCTAAAAAGGATGATAAATCCTCAACATAATTGCATACCTAACTGGCATTCACATTTTCTATCTCACAATTTAACTTTTTTTAACACTTTAAAATCACTTATATGTCCCAAATCTTAATTCATTTGTCTTCTTCCCTCTTTATTTTTATTTCTCAATATATTTTTTTGAAGACCATTGTCCTTTTTCCTTTGGGCTTGCCATATTCTCGATTTTGCCGATTACATATCTGTGGTGTTGTCTAATATGTACTTTCCTTCCCTCTATTTTTTAGAAATTGAAGGTTAGACGCAGAGGCTTCATGAGATGCAGATTTGATATTTTTGCAAAGACTAAAGTGGTATTACGTTCTTCCATCAGGCTTGTGCTACTCTCTCCCTTTTTCTCATGTTATCAATATATTTCTTCCTATAGTCAATACTTTATTAAAGGGTGCATTTCTAAGTCTATCATTACTTCTTAATTTATTAGCAGGGATATTCCTACAAGGAGTAACTTGAAAAACTTTTAAAAATTGCAATTTGGATCTTCCGTTTTTCTTGCACATTTACTGAATATAATAATGTTTAGTGAAACTAGTGTCCATTAGTGAGTGACATTTTTGCATGGGAAAGCAAAAAACTACAATGTGTTCTCCATGCACAACAGGACCTAACTAGGAGAGATAGTGTAGTGATAATAACAATTGTTTCAATAGAAGAAGGAGCTAAAATATGAAACTATATTAATTTATTGATTTGTTCAAGTGTTAAGTGCTTAACATAATAACCAGTTATAGCTTTATTTCTACTTTACTTGATAAATGTGTCAATATTAAAGTTCTCATATGTTGCTTATTTGCAACAGCTATTATTTGCCTTTAAAGAAATGCAATCACACTTGACCATTGTTATTCTTAGTTATGACTCCAAAGCAGAAAATGAAGAAGTAATGTTTCTATTTGGTTGATGGAATTGAAAGGCTATAATAAAACATCATGATAATTGAGACTTTATGTGAGTACACTTATTTTCAACTTATTTTGTAAGATTTTCCTTTTGAAGACACTTACTCAGTTTTTAAAAAATTGGGGCTTGTGCCTTTAAGGTCTACTGGTATAAAACTTCCATTATAATCCTGAGAGATTATGTCCCTATTGCAATTCACTTTATGAAGAAAATGAACTGATTATATGGAAAAAAGGAGACTCTATAATCCCTTTACAGTTCAGCTTAACACTTTAATTGTAATGGGCATTATGAGCCAGGGGAAAAATAAACTTCTTTAGTCTATCCTTTCTCTTTCGCCACAAATTATTGTCTCCTCCAGTAAAGTTTAAGTTTCCGTAGCTTTTAGAAAGGGAGACTCTATATCTATTCTCATAAAAGTGGAAAATTTCTTATCCAAAATTTTATCACTAGATACCACTATCTACACGGTACTATTATTAGCTCAGTGTCTTCTCTTCATTGATCACAATAGATTTTGCAATGTGTTTGCACAGAGTTCAATGCCATCAATCTATGCACTCATTCAAACATTTAAATATGTACCATGTCACAAAACCCTGTATTAAGCTTGACTTCTTTCTTCAAGGGGCTTAACAAATGCAATCCACTGAGATAAATATTAATAGAGTTGTGTGTAGAGACACAAAAATAAAAATAAACATGTAATAAATCATCCATGGCATGGAAGTAACCAGATAAAGAAAGGAAGCAGGAAGAGGCAAGGCACTCCAAGCAGAGAGTGTAACATGTACACAGTCACAGAAACACAAGTCAGAGGACCTCAGACAAGCCTGATCATGGCTGTTTGCCTTGGGTGGCACTGCTTCCTCCATTCAGCAGTACACAGACTTAATCAACCGCACCAGAGAAAATAGGACCATATGGAGTGAGCCATTACATTCCTAAGACAGGTTATAAAATTTCCAACCACGGAAGGATTGGAAGGTAGGTTGTGCAATATGGTACTTACACATTTTACTATACCATGAGAAATACTGGGTGGTTTTACACGTTGGGTAGTTTTCAAATCTCTATGTGAGAAACTAGCATAGAATATTCTTGTATTCTGAATCATTTTGGGTATAAAAGAAGGACAGAGGTCACCTTGTCAAAGATTAGCACAATGACAAGTTAATTATGATGGAACTTTGTCTAGATAAACCTCTTCCTATCTACTCTCAAAAAATAAGTAGATGATCTACTTTTTAAAAATATAAAAGGCCAACAGTTGAAAAAATAATGTACATAACTAATATCTCATAATTACTTAATTATTTAAAGTTATTTTGAGTACAGAATGAAGGAACATTATAAATAAACAAAAAACTTCAAGTCTGTTTCATGCGGTTCTGAACTTCTGATTCATGCCTTAAAAAATAAAACAACCCAGAATCTAACTACTTAATCAGTAATCTGAAAAGTTAAGGGTGACTGCCTTATCTTTGTCCAGAAATTCCTTTAGAATACATTCACGGATTTGCATTTGTTCAGTATTGTTGAAGATGTAGGGTATAAAATCTTTGAGGGAAGAAATGAGGAATGCCTCTGATATGCCTCAAGGAAGATGTCCAGAGGCATTTTTACTTTATGACTTCTATTACCTACCTGAAGCAGAATGTGGAGAAATAGGGGGAGTTTATATTGGGGATAAGGGAGTTTAATCATACAACTTCTAACTACTGGAGTTGGGCCTCCAACAAAGGCCTTCTGCCTTTAGGACCTGCTCTCAGCCATTTTACTATACTCTCAATATATACAGAAGGTAGCCAGATGGAAAAGTTTGCTGCTGCAGTAAGGGAAACATAGATAGTTTGTATAAAGTTGTAAAATACTTGGAAACATAGATTGTTATATCATTGAATGATAGACTTTTATGTGCAACAAACTCACTTTCTTCTTTTTTTTCTCCTATTTTTCTTTCTGAAATACACTTCAGTACCTTGCTTCTTTTGCATTACAGATACTAGCACATACACTCCTGGGTACTTCTTTTTCTTCCATAAGATTCCATTTCTTATATAGTTTGGGCCAAGTGTAGATTTCACTGAGCTTTTTCAAAGAATGATACTTAATGTTCCTTTTGTATATTATAGAATTTATTATCATTAAAGAACATGATAAGAATTCTTAAATAATTATATCTAGTACCTTATAAAATGATAGTGTTTATAGTACTTTAAAGTTAAGCCTACATATATTAAACTTACATTTGTGAAAATGCCACTGGGTTGTTTTCAAGTGAAAATACTGTATTAGCCTCATGATATTTTTGAAGGAAGAGTTACTTAGTATCATATATTATATTAATTGGCAGAATGGGTACCTACTATTCTATAATAAAGATAAATATATAGTAAATTAATAAGTGCTTGCTTAGCTGGCTTTGCCAATCTGTTATAATCTGTTGTGATGTACAGGTTTGACTTTTATGGCAGTGGACATGAAATAACTGAAAATTACCTCACAGGCAATTAGGGATCAAGAACGTATTTATTAGCGTTAAACAGATGACTGTGTGCGTGTGTGTTTGCTTTCCTTTTCAACCCAAAAATATTTACAAACATGTGTCAGGTCTTGTTCTAAACACTGGGAATAGAGCAATGAACAGTCGGGGAAGAAAGTCTTCACAGAATGGAAGACTTACAATGCACAGTTAAGTTATTATTGACTATAGTCACCCTGTTGTGCTATCAAATAGTAGTCTTATTTATTCTTTTGATTTTTTTTTTAATCTTAACCATCCCCATACCCTACTGCTTTTCCCAGCCTCTAGTAACAATTCTACTCTCTATGTCCATGAATTCATTTAGATTCCAAAAATAAGAGAAAACATGAAATGTTGTCTTTCTGTGTCTGGCTTATTTCACTCAATGTAATGAACTTCAGTTCCATCCATACTGTGTGTTGAAAATGACTGGATCTCATTCTTCTTTTATGGCTGAGTAGTACACCATTGTATATATGCACCACATTTTCTTGATCCATTCATGTGTTGATGGTCACTTAGGTTGCTTCTAAATGAGGCCATGCCAATAGAAATATGCCATATTTTCATATTAAGTAACCAGCAGTTGGCACTTTCAGATTACTTGTAATATTGTTTAAAAACAAATTGAACTGAGCTTTAAGAACATGTGTATATGTAAATATATACACTGACGTTTTTCTGTACTTAAAATGGATAGGTTAAATCTGAGAATATTTACAGACTCTAAGAGAAACTACCAAATCCACTACTCCTGCAGAATGAGGTAGTCTGGCCTTAGGCATATGAGTTCATGAACTTTGTCATATGATCCACAATTATGGAAGCAACTGACTGGGTAAGATGAGGATATCTGACTCCCAGGCACCCAATTTATAAGCTAGCTACTGTCCCATGGAATGTCCAAGTAGGAGAGGATTTTTTCAGTAAAGATGTTTGTGATTAACCAGACCAACTCAGTAACTTGAACTTGAGATGAAAAGAGGCTCAGCAATAGGGGCAGAAACCTAAAGAGCAATGCCAATTTGCAGATGCCAAAAAGCAAAAATGCCCAGGAGTAAGCAGAAGCTGTGAAGAGTGCCTTTTGAAAGACTTATAATACAGAGGAGGTGTGTGGTTGATAGCAGTAAGGAAAATAGCACAAATTGTTTGGAACTGAGTCACTATCATGGAGAGATTACTAGTACACGGATTAACAAACAGTGGCTTCTAATAGACAAGGATAGAAACCAGTCTCCAGAACCATCTTGGTCCTGAGTGATCTTGTTTTTGAACTATATGCCAGTTTCCTCCAGTCTCACTATACTTATTCCTGTTCCTTGCATGATGTTTGGCAGGAGAGTTTTTCCTGCCAGTGAGTCTAATTTTAGCATTTTATTTTAAAGGAAACAAAAACAACAACAACAATTTTTTGAATTGAAGGAATATGAATGTGTGTCTGTTCTTTGCAATTAAAACTACTGAAAAAAGAGTGATAGTCTAGCTCAGCATGGCAATGGATGAAAAGGGATGAAACATAGAAAAGAATCTGTAGTAATTTTGTGGAAGAGGAAAACAGGAGCCTTGAGAGGTTCACAATGAAAAGAGCTACTTTTATTGATAGACAACTTTGTGGCAGGCTCTGTGCGAAACCACTTATGTGTTATCGAATTGAGTTCTTATGGCAGGCTTTCAACCATTAAAATAATATATATTATTAATGAAGAAATCAGACTAAGAATGGGTAAGCAACCACTTTAATGTTATACAACTTCTATTTAGAAGGCTCATCTGACTCTCAGACCATTCTTTATTTCTGAAATAAAGTTGCATTTCTGAAAGAGAGTTTTTCTCCAGGCTAAATTTCACTACTTTCTTCATGAGGAATATAATGCAAAGGAATAGATGAGAGTTTTTCTTCCAGATTTCCCTAATGTCCATGCTTCAGTTAGTTTAGTAACCTATATATTGTTCTCATTCTATATTGCCAGTTCAGTCATTATAACTAAATATGTTTATTCTCTTCATAAAATTCTGGAAACCCTAGGCATGTGTTGCTGATAAAATTCAGTAGAAAAATAAAAACACCCAAATTACACAAATCGCTCAATTGCAAAAGTAAACATATAAGAAACTTTCCATTTCTCCTTTATCTCCAGTGCTACCATCCTCCTCAAGGCCACTCTCATTCCTCATCTAGACTATCATTATCACCCCCTCCGTAATCTCCATGATTATGCTCTTCCAATCAATTATTAATATAACAGTTGGAGTTGCCTCATGGAAATATAATTCGGATTTGTTTTATCCTGTCTGTTTGCTTAATGGCTTCCTATAGTTATACTAATGGCTTCCTTTTAGTTATACTAAAAGGATACGTGTTTTAGTTATAGTAAAAGCCAAGTTCTTTAATGCAGGCTAGATCCTGCATTAAGGTTCTTTAAAGTTTATGAAGTTCTTTAATGCAGGCTGGATCCTGAAAGATCTAGCTGCTCCCAACCTTTTGAAGGAACTGGCTGCTTCCAACAATTCTCTCAGTTGCACTCCCTAGGGCCTGGTCACTCCACCTTTTTGTCAGTTATGTGAATTGCACCTTAGATCGTTCTTATGTGTTGGTCCCTCTGCCTGGAATGTTCAATCTTACTTGTTTTCTTCGTTCAAGTCTCACATTAAATGTCACTTCCTCAAAGAAACTTTTCTTAACCAATCTATCCCAAGCTGTTAAACAATCAGTCTTTCTTATCTACTTCTGTTTGCTTTTCCTCAAAGTGCTTTTCACTAGTTGATAGTATTTTTATTTCGTTACTTATTTGTTATCTGTTTCCA
This sequence comes from Cebus imitator, assembly GCF_001604975.1. Taxonomy (NCBI): domain Eukaryota; kingdom Metazoa; phylum Chordata; class Mammalia; order Primates; family Cebidae; genus Cebus; species Cebus imitator. Next base: position 295,708 of record NW_016107677.1, on the reverse strand, counting down.
CAATTCCTTTTTCCTGAGTGTAGGGATAATGACTATTTTGCCCACAACTATATGTTCTGTGCTCAGAGGAGAGTTTCTATCATAGTAGAGAGGCAGGCAATAAGTACTTTTGCTGTAAATGGAATAGAAATATTATTTATGTGGGTACATTGTGGGAGGTCTGACATTGTTAGAGAAAAAGCTCATCAGGGTTAGAATCTGAAGGAAACTATGGGCACAATAAAAGAGTGGCCTTTTTCCAAAAACAATGGTCAATTTCCTAACATGTTTGAAACAGGGCAGTGACAATTTTACAGGCAGCATTTTAGAAAGACCAATAGTTTTGAAAAAATAGTAACAGCAGAAATATACTCATAGTAATAGTAGTAATTAAATAACAATAATAATTATAGTAGTAGTTGTAGTAAATAGATACTTGTAGTAAGACAAATTATTATAAAAGTAGCAATTCCTTAATGCAACCTTACTATGCAGCAAGCTCTGGGACATGCACTTTATGTGTATATTATGTATATATTACACTTGTGATACTCATATAGCGTTTAGTAGCCACATAATTTCTATCTTTTTTTTTGCCAGGCATTTCTGTATGTGCTTTTTTTTGTATTATTTTTTCAATCTTCATAATCACCCTATATAGTAGGCACTATTATAGTTCTTATTTTATACGTGAGAAATCCAGTAACTGGTTTGGCAAAGACAATCCCGCCTGTGGCCATGGAAGGGTCAGGGTTGCATGGCGATAAAGTAGCTGAAATCTGCCAAACACGGGATTTTTATTGAAGAGCAGGTAGAACTCGGGGGAATTTCCACAATCATATTAACAGCTTTTATCCAGTCACATATATTTGCATCCAGCCACATATCTAATGCTTGGTATGTTTAAATAGCTTCAGAATGATTAAGCAAGAAAGTGAAATGAATACTTTGACACAGTTTTTTTCCACCTCCAAGATTTATGCTTTTATTTATTTATTTATTTTGGTATGTGTATATGTTTGGACTAAATTGTGTTCTCTCAAAATTCATACTATAAAGCCTGACTCCCAGTACCTCAGACTATGATTGCACTTGGAGATTTTAATCCCATTATTGGGTATTTACCCAAAAAAGTAGAAATCATTCTATTATAAAGACACATGCATGTGCATGTTCATTGCAGCAATATTCAACCTAAATAGTGGAATCACTATTTGGAATCAACCTAAATGCCCATCAATAATAGACTGGATTAAAAAAAAATGTGGTACATATAAAGCATAGAATACTATGCAGCCATAAAAAGAATAAGATAATGTTCTTTGCAGGGACATGAATGGAGCTGGGGGCATTATCCTTAGCAAACTAACACAGGAACAGAAAACCAAATACCACCTATTCTCACCTATAAGTAGGAGCTAAATTATGAGAACACATGGACACATAGTGGGGAACAACACACACTTGGGCCTACTGGAGGGTGGAGGGTGGGAGGCGGGAGAGGATTTGGAAAAATAACTAATTGATACCAGGCTTAATACATGAGTGATGAAATAATCTGTGCAACAAACCCCCATAACACAATTTTACTATGTAACAAACATGCACTCGTACCCATGAACTTAAAAGTAAAAAAAAAGAACCTGAGTATTTTCAAAGGCATACAAAAAGTTTCTTCCTACCCATGCTTCTCAGCCTGGATTTCCATAGATTTGTCATGTGATTACATTTCTATAACCTGTAGAATGTTCAAATGCCCATTCTAAGCATCTACAGTAGCACACCTATAATAGCTGCTGAACAATAAAATCCACAAAATAACGACAAATTAGAATATTTTTCTAAATAAAATAAAATAATGTTATATTAGGCACAACCTAGCCTTCTGCAAAAGACTATAGATTAATACACTTTTTAAGAGGAAAGTACTCATAGGTATCATTTATTTTGCTCTCTTGCCTTTGCTGTTTTTGTGTTGACTTGAAGTTTTGCTTTGTGAGTCTAAACATTTTCACCCTATTCAGTGAGCCATAATTGCCTCTTGCAGTTCAGATTAATTACCTATTTAATAACTGGGAAGATGAACCCCTGTTGCTAAGTTTTATGATTTCTTCCTTTTCTGTAACATCATATGCTCCTCTGCGGCTATGGGTAATTAAGCCCTTAAGTATAACTGCCTTGTTATGACTTATTTCAAGGAATACTTTGTTTTTCTTTCCCTTTAAATCAAAGTTTTGTTACTGGTATTTTTTTTTCCTAAGGGCGTGTGTGTGTGTGTATGTGTCGTGTCTTTGTGTCTGTGTATGCACACGCACATGCATTGGCATTGGAGGGACTGTTATCTTTCCCTTTTGAGTAAAACGGCTCTAGTCCACTGTGGTCTAGATAGCTGCTTTTTGTTCTCCAGTGGTGCTAGTCAGCTAAAATGGAATTTCCTCTGAGCATAGACGTATGTGTCTACTCTAAGTCTATGATTGAATTCCAAATGCCACCCACCTGATATGTATGTCTGTGTCTTTCCATTTAGCAAACTCATAAATTTATTCAACCACCATCAAAGAGATAACAGATTGAGCTCTTCTTCTGTACCAGGCAATATGCTAGGGCTTGGGTATACAAAGATAAATGAGGTATGGCTTCTGAGCTTAAGCAGTTCATAGTAGTTAGCAAAACAGATGAACAAATAATAACTATTCTGAACAATCCCTATATAACTTTAATGAGCTATAACTTTTTAATTATGAATATACACACCTACTCTGCTCCATTTCCTTGTTTATTATTTCCTTAATCTTACTTATTGTTATTACTCCCTTAATTACTTATTCTTCTTGCACTTTAAATGCAAAGGAAGATGAAAAGATTCTTATAAAGCATATTCCGCAGTCAAAATGGTAACTATTAAAAAGGCAAAAAGTAACAAATGGTGGCAAAGATACAGAGAAAAAGGGAATGCTTATATGCTGTTGGTTGGAGTATAAATTAGTACAACTTCCATAGAAAACCTCTTATGGAGATTTCTCAAAGAATTAAAAATAAATACCATTGGACACATCAATTCCACTACTTATTATCTATCCAAAGGAAAAAAAATCATTATATCAAAAGGAAACCTGCACTCCTGTGTTTTTCACAGCACTATTCACGATAGCAAAGATTTGGTATCAACCTAAGTATCCATCAATGGATGACTGGATAAAAAACGTGACACACACACACACACACACACACACACACACACACATATATATATATACACGATGGAACACTATTCAGCCATGAACAAGAAGGAAATCACATATTTTGCAGCAGCATGGATGAAACTGGAGGTCATTATCTTAAGCATAACAACTCAGACACAGAAAGACAAATATCACTTGTTCTCATATATAAGTAAGAGCTAAAAATGGGTACACATGCATGTAGACTGTGGAATGATAGTCAATAGAAACTTGGAAGGGTGATTGGGGTTGGAGGGGAGTGGATGATGAGAAATTACTTAATGTGTACAATGTATATACATTGATGAAGCCCTGACATCACACTACACAATCTATCCATGTAAAAAAATTTAACTAGTATTCTACAAATTTATACAAATAAATCAAAATAACCAATCACCAGCATAGTTTGAATAAATATTGCCCACGGGGAGAACTTTTATTTTCACTATCAAGCAAGGTGAGTCCTGTTATGTTTGCCATCAATCACAATTAGGACTTCAGGACATTTTCTGTGATATCACACAAAATTTTTAGGAAAACTTTTAAACCAGAGTTCAACCAGAAGTGGAGTCATAGATTCTCAGTCTTCATTATCACCCATAGAAATTTCTGCCAGGAATAGAGCAGCTTATTGGATACACACACAGGGCATAAATGTTCCAAGAAAGGAAGCCAGTTCACTGTTGTAAATTTGTCAGTGGAGAAATAAATATTCTAGCTTGTCCCAGGTAAGGCAGATATTCCTTGTCAGATATTTACATTGGTTTGTAGAAAGCCAATTGCCCAACACTTAGAAGCCTTGAAGTTTATGTTGCTGGTGATTGAAGGTAGATACTCGTCCTGTGGGAAGCAGGGCTTTGGTGCAGGCATCATCTTACCAGTAACCAGAACAAGGGCCCATAATAATTTTTGAACACCTTTTTTCATTGTCCCACAGTTAGCCTCTTTCCAACATGCCATTCACCCGTAGCTATTATTATTAAAAAAAAAAAAAAAACTTTCGCCAGTGGGGTCAGATATGGCGGCTCATGCCTGTAATCCTAGAATTTTGGGATGCCAGGGTGGGAGCATTGCTTGAGCTCAGAAGTTTGAGATTATCCTGGGCAACATTGCAAGACCCTGTCTCCTCTACTAAAAGTAAAGCAAAAAAAAAAAAAAGAAAAGGAAAAAAAAATAGACATGTGGCATGTACAGCTATTCTAATGGCTGAGGTGGAAGGATTGTTTGAGCCCAGGAGATTGAGGCTGCCATGAGCTATGATCAGGCCACTGCAGTTTAGCCTGGACAACAGAGTGAGATGCTGTTACAACAACAACAATAAAACAAACCAAACAAAAATAATCTTTTGCCAGGTAGATGTAGTTAGAAGAGTACAAAGATGTTCTGTTATCTTTTGCTACATAACAAACTACCCCCAAAATTAGTGGCTTAAAATAATGACAATGTTTGCTAAGGAATGTGCAGTGTGGGTAGGATTCTATTGGAGATAGCTCATTATTCAACGTCAGTTGGGCTTGCCCAAGGGCTGTAGGCTGGACTCATCCAAAGGCTAACTCAGATGTCTGGCAAGTTGATGGTGGTTGTTGGCTGAGATTTCACCCAGGGTAGTGGCTAGAACACATACATTTGAGTTTTTTAAGGGCTGCTTGGCTTCCTCAAGGTATGATGGCTGGGTTCCAAGGGCAAACATTCCAGGAAAGAAATCTCAGAACTCCAGAAGAGTCATTTAGCATCACTTCTACCTCATTATAGTCATTAGAAGTAATTGACTGAGCCTGGCTTATATTCATGAAGAATTGGACTCTCCCTTTAATTGGGGAGAATTTCAATGAAATCCATGCGTTAAAACCAACACAATAGAAAGAACTCACTGTTTCTTCAATTTTGATTTTTTTTAACCACTTATTTTTGGCATATTGTTTTCTTATGTATTAGTTTTTTATTGAATCATTGCAAATTAACACAAACTTTGCAGCTTAAAACAACACTCATCTCATAGATTCTATTACTTTGAAGTTCAGGTATAGCTTCTAATGGTCTGCATGTATATATATATATATAAATTGTTTCTATATACATATAGAAAAATATTTTCTTGTATGGTTATTTATCTCCTTCTGATCAATTTGTAAAAGCTTGTTGTATACTAGAAATATTTCCCTCTGTCTTTATTCTGTGTTTTTTTTTCAATTCTCTATTTTTGTACACTTATTTTATTTATAGAATTGTTTCATAAAAATGTTTTAAATTTTTATTCAGTTTTGATACTTAGGTTGGTGAAAAATGTATCTCTCTACATCTGTTTTGTCCAATAGCAACTTAAATTTAATTTTATATTGACTTAAATTGTAAAATTATGTAAATTTAATGTATTCATGTTAATTAAAATGAAATAAAATTAAAAATTTAATTCCTTAGTTTCGTTGACCACTTTTAAGTGTCAGCAGACACAGGAGCTACAGCATTGGACAGTAGAGATATAAAATATTTCTATTATCATATAGAGTTCTATTAGACAGTGCTGGTCTAAAGTCTTAAAAAATAATTTAGATGTTTTAACTTTTTCTATATACGCTTTGTCTTATATTTATTAATTTTATATTTTATATTTATTGATTCCTTCTTCTTGATTTATTTGGTTCATTTTGTATCATCTTTCTCACATGTTTTGTATCCTAAGAACTAACTTCCTTCCTTATTCCCTCCTTCTTTGCTTTCTTCTTTCCTTCTTTCCTTCTTTCATTCTGTTACTTATTATTAAAGACATTTAAGGATATACTTTTTTTTCAATTTTGCCGATTCTTAAAAGGTTTGGCTGGGTGCAGTGGTTCACGCCTGAATCCCGGTGATTTGGGTGGCCGAGGCAGGCAGATCACTTGAGGTTAGGAGTTCGAGACCAGCCTGGACACAGTGAAACCCCGTTTCTACTAAAAATACAAAAATTAGCTGGGTGGTGGTGCACACCTGTAATTCCCAGCCACTCGGGAGGCTGAGGCAGTAGAATCGCTTGAACCTGGGAGGTGGAGGTTGTAGTGAGCCAAAATCGTGCCACTGCACTCCAGCCTGGCAACAGAGAGACACACCCATCTCAAAAAAAAACAAGAAAGAAAGTTTTATGGTACAGTTTTCTGACACCAAGATTATATCTGTGTGTATTTCATTATTTCAAAATTGTTAATATCTTTTTATGATTTATTTATTTTTACTAGATCATAATCAGATAATGTAGACCTGCATAGTAGTTGCTTTAAAAATGTAACTTTTTCTTTGTTATCAAGTACTTAATCCATTCATTATAAATATTCCCTGTTCTTACCAAAATTACATGTTGTTTTTATTTACATAATAACAGTGCTAAGTAGATAGATACAATAATTTTTATTAGATAGATACAATAATTTTTATTATTTTTGACTAGTAAGAGGTCTGTCTTATTCGAAAGTTCCACATACTCCTGAACAAGGGGTTATATGTGATTATTTTACAAGAGTTGCTAGATACTTCTCTAGGCCTAGAATTTTCAGGGACATTAGAATCCTCAAGGTTTTTCAGTTGGTCTATCTAGTGTTCCCATCCGAAGGCTCGGGTTCCCATTCCTTTCATAACTGGACTCCATGTTCCTTTTAATTTTATTTTTTGAGACAGGATATTATTATGTTGCCCAGGTTGGTCTTGAACTCCTGGCTTCAGCTTCTTGAGTAGCTGGGATTGCTGCAAATGGTGTGAGCCACTGTACTTGTTTGCGCTTCAAATTTCATGCAACAGATTTGCCAAGGTGAGTAATCTAACTTCTACATTTTACTATTTTGTAGATAAAGTTCTATACCTGTTTCTCAATATGGTATGCCTTCTTGTTACAGAAAATAATTGTGTTTTTCAAGTTTTGCTAAGGAATCCTCTCACTTTCACATTTTTATTCGAATTATTGGAATTAATGTTTGATTACTTGAGTCTCCCATTTTGTCTTTTCAAAGTACCAGTGCTGTCCACCAAGAGCTATTTCTCATTAATACGCATAAAATTTTATTAAAAAAATTAAAAGTTAAATTAAAAAAAATAAAATATAAATATAAAATTGTATTTAAAAATTTAAAGCATATAGCCATACTTCTCACAGGCCAGAGATATTATATCAAAGATTGAATGCTACACACCCTTTCCCAACTGTAGTTTAGCCTAATTCATTGTAGGTGAAAGCCTTAACAATTGCAATCTCACAGTCTGCTAGTGACTATCAATTTTTCCACCTACCATCAGAGATGAGGCCCTCAATCCAGCTGATCACCAGATGTTCAAGTCCAGAACCCTCATTCTTAAATCTGCTTCTCTGGGGTCCTTCTTTAGGTACGTTGCCTAGAAGTGAAGCCCTAGACAGGGATTTAGGGATAAATGATTTATTGAGTGAATTACCTTCAAGAAAATCCTGTAAGGAAATTAGGGAAGCAGAGCAGCAGAGAGAAAAAAAAGCTGAGCAAGAATGTAGATATCCCTGCTCTGATACATAGAGGAATGAGGGACCTTTCTGAATGGTAAATTATATCAAGAGTTGTACCAACTTGAGGCTTAGGGATGCTATTTGTTATCTCTTTATTAGTAAGCAAATATTAGTTAGTAAATGGTATAAGCACCCATGTATTTATGGCCAAGTTGACACCCTTCGACTACGGGCAGTTATTTCGAGGTCACAGTCATAAGCTGCTAGCTGCAGTACTCACGGCACGGCAATCTGGTAAAGGGGATATGAGTGGAGCACCAAGAATTTCCACCACATGTGTGGAGTGTAGTTAAGAAGCACAATCGTCCATAATCTGTGACAGCTGAATAATCAAGACATGAATTGTGTCATTAAAGGCCATTAACAACATTTTGAACATTTTATTGTAAGACATTTCATTACCTATCATGACAGTTTTTGACTTTAATATTTTCTGAAGACCCACTACATGTTATAAACTTACTCAGAGCTACAAAAGAAACATAAGCTATAATGCTGCTGTGATCAACTTTATGAGAGGCGGTCAACATTTCAAGAGACCATGTAAATTCCAAGATAAGTTTTATTTTAATTACTATTGAATATCAAAAACACAAAAATCAACAAAATATAATTTTTTTTTCAAAATATCTCAATCACTCAGAAGTAAAAACTTAAGAACAGTTTTGGATATTTTTTAATCTGTAAAACTGTATAAATATTTCTTTTTTTGAAAATTCAATTTGAGTTATCTAGTGTAATCCATCATCACAGTAATTACAGAAATGGAAAAGTGAAACTAGACTTTTTGGTTATGATCTGATTACGGCTTGGGAACAAATGGGGATCTTTGCAGTTTTAGTCTAAACAAATAATAATCACATCACTAATACACAATGTCACTTTCACATATTACAGCAGTTAGTGTTGATTTTTTTTTTTTCAGCTAAGCTTACTCAGCAGTGGCTAGCCACAAATATTGAGTGTTGGACAGCAACTTTTTTCTATTTAAATTCTCTTTGGATGAGGGAGAGGCCAACCAGACTTCAGTTTAAAATTTATTTTTGATCAAGAGCTAGTCTCATAACACATATTATATATATAGCAATAAAGTGGCCAATATCACACATGGTGAAGATGAGGAGTAGAAAACATGAACTGAAAGCTCTCTTTATTCCCCAGCTAGTCATCATTTAGAGATATATTTATAAATGATACCAAGATTATATATACTCAACGTGACTAGTAATGCACTTATACAAAAGTGGGAAACCCTTCTTAACGCCAAATTTTTATAGAACTTTCAAAAGAAGAGCCTAAGGAATGGCACACAATGCCACAAAAGCACATTCTCCATGCCCTTCAAAAGCTTTTTCTCTTTCTTTAAATCAATGGAGCTATTTATTATGCTGATATCCTCAAGAAATCATTTTCCAAAGTTTATTTCTCAACATAACATTTTACAAGTTGCAAGAGTTGTTTTCGTTTAGTGAACTGTTTTCAAGGTCAGGAAGGTTCAGGAAATGCTGGCTTAAACAAAATTAAGTGGATTATATTAACTACAGAACCTCTGGGAAAGTTTAATATTCTCATAAGCACTATGAACTTCTAATTGAAAAAAAATTAAGCTGTTGGACCATGGAATCTATTTTCTTTGGAGCGCATCATGTGACAAAGCATATCATGTCTTGAAAAGCATTTTTGAGAGAAGCTGTTTTAAGGCAAATTCTATAAGTACTTTCAAAATAGAGTTCTAATTTATAGACAACAGCCTCAAATAACTTGGAGCTACAACTTTGATATATGACGTGTGTCAATCAGAGTCTGATCATGGAGACCACGCAGTGATTTGAACAAGAAAAACATTTAATAAACTATAGTGGAGATTAGAATAATGAAAGATAGGGTGGCCAAACATAAAGATAACTCTAAAAGTTATAGAAATAGCAGTTGCAAGGATGAGCTACCACCTCTACACTGAGATATAGCACCCGTAGAAGATCCCCTGCCTTCCATCCTACCTGGGTGGAAAGCCATACTTTGTTGGAGAGGGCATGACCATTTCCCACTGAATGGTAAAGAAGTCACTAGATGAGGCATTAGTGGAACTTGCTGGACATCTTTCCTCTGGAACTTGCTGGAAATCCATTCTTTAGGGTACAGAAGAAAGCTGTTCATAAATAAGCTGTTTCATGAAAAAAGTATTTTAAAATAGCCTAAGAGGTTTCTGGGGATGCTGCTGGCTGCTGAGTACTGCTGGATGTCATGCACTGCAGGAAATGGGCACTGAAAAAGTTGCACAAACACTGAAGGAGACTGATACTGGAAAAGCTCTTGCAGCCAAGAGCTAGATGTCGGAGAAACTGACAAGCCATCCACATCACTATTGCTAAGTGCTGGAGATGCCAAATGTGCTACATTTACCTACTAAGTAAGCACAATGAACCAGGAGGCAGAAGCCTTTTCTCCAGCAATGCCTTTCTAGCACCACCTATTGGCAAAGCATATTGCCAGCTGCCAAAAAAAAAAAAATAAAAAAAAAAAAAAAAAAAAAAAAAAAAAAAAAAAAGCCATATTTAAAACTGTCAGATCAATTTTTGCAGAGTAGACAAGGAAGAATATATCTCACGGGAGAGGCATTATATTGATAATTGTCACATAACATTATAGATATTTAGAAGAATGTACACTTGTATGTTCTTTTGTTACTATTTTCTGTTTACTCTCATTGTACTTCTGTAAATACTAGGACTTGCCCCCTCCCCACCCTGAGATTTATTTTTTTTGTAAACAATAAGAACAATCAGAACTAAATAAGAATACTTAGGTTATTTTTTCAGCAAAAAAGTCTTAAAATGTTGCTTCTAGATCCAAAGTAAACCTGATATAAGTGATTTTTGACTTCTAACTTCAGAATATCAGTTTGGCTGCCATTAATAATAAACTATTAGGTTGGTGCGAAAGTAATTGCAGTTTTTGCTATGGCTTCCAATGGCAAAAACTGCACTTAATTTTGCACCAGCTGAATATTAATAGTCACATAAACAAATAAATGCTGATTTTTCTCATATGACACAATGTCTAAGGTAAGCAGCTGGAAGTAATAGTTTGGTGGTTCATCCACTTCAGAGCAGTCATATCAATGATTCTCTTGGCCTTTTTATCAGAACGTGGCTCCAGGAATCAATTCTGTAAATGAGGCAGAAAGAAGAAATAATGTATTACAGCAGCTAGGTCCGACTCTTGAAAAGGAAAGTAAAAATATTTCGTAGAAGGCCACAATGGACTCATTAACCAGAACTATGTCATATAGACACTCCTAGCCAGGATCCTGGCTGGGAAAGCAATTTACAAACTACATCAGTCTCTACAATGGAGCCTACAGGGAGAAGGGGGCTTTGGGATTTTTGTTCAATGAGTCAGTGGTAGTGTCTCCTTCACAATAATTTTTTGAGCATTCAAATATATTGCTAAGACAACTTAGCCAGTAATTTACAGGACATAGAAGAAATGCAATGGAGGGTTTTGTTAGGTAGACTAATAGCTCCTCTTCCCTTCTCTTCAAGATGCCCATGTCCGAGTCTTTAGAACCTTGATTATTATGTTAGGCTTCATGGCAAAGGGGAACAAAGTTTGGAGATGAAATTAATTTTTACTCTGTCGACTTTAAAATAGACTATCCTGGATTATTCTAGTGAGTCCAGTATAATCACAAGAATATTCATCACTGGAAGAGAGAGGCAGCAGAGGAAATTGGATAATGATGAATTTATGAAAGGATATTGCTGGCCATGCAGTGTCACTGGTATTGAAGATGAGAAAGGGAGCCATAGCCAAGGAATGCAGACTTTAGAAGCTAGAAAATGCAAGGAAATACACTGCCCCCTAGTGATATTATAATGAAATACAGCTCTGCTGACACCTTGCTTTTAGTTCAGTGAGACCCATGTTGGGCTTCCTCCCTCTAGAACTGTAACATAACAAGTTCTTGTAATATTAAATCATCAAGTATGTGACAATTTGTAACAGCAGCAATACAATACTAAAATATGGAGAAACACAACATAGATACAACAATGGGATGGACTGAATGTCTTTAACCTTTCATCCACATATTAGACATTTCTTTGTGATGTTTTCCAGAAAAAAAAAAAAAAATTACTGTATAGCAGATGGATTCAAAGTTTAGATCTAGCCAACTGAAATTCAGGAACTGTCTTAAGTCAGTTTAAAATATTTATTTTTTATTTGAGAACCAAAGTAAAGATATGAGGATATCACTGAATAAATAAGACATAAAAGTCATACTTGATCCAAAGATATAAATATTTATTACTTTTTTCTTGATTTTTAAAAAACTCATAACAATATCCTACTTTTAGCATATAAACTATTACATCCCAAATATTAAAGAAGAAAGATTAATAGTAATGAAATTTTAAAAAGATTTTTCCAGCTGTTTCAGCTTTAAAAAAACCCTGAAACTTAGTGGCAGATGTACTTACCATGCAGCTGTATACATGATTTTATAAGCAAGTTCTTTTCCAGATGCTGAGTACCTTTAATGTTATAAATAATCAAAAATAATATTTGCAGTCTCTGAGACCCTCTCAACTGTCAATATTGAAAGAAATCAACATACTCTTATTATAAATTCAAATTGTGCTCTTTTTTTCTTATATTAAGTAGGCCTGAAAGTTAATTGGTAATAAAAATATTTTAAAATAAAAATAAATACCATACTCTCATTAGGGAGCACTGTACATCTTAAAAACTGAGCATTTATCATCATAGACTAGGTTTAACTAGGTTTTGTCATTTTTCCTTTCACAGTATATATATCTTATCCCTTCCAGAATTAGTTCATTCTTTATATAGTATAGATAATTCTTAGGCTTTAGATACATTCTAACATGAGTTGAATTCCTTGCTCTACTTTTTATTTTCAGGTGGATTTTGGCAGGCCATATGCCTCTCCAAATATCCATTTTCTCATTTATAAAATGGGTATTATATTACATAATGTGGAGAATCTGGAGTTTTTGTACAGCAAGAACTTATTTGTAGTACTTGTTAAGAATATTTGGGTTTACAAGCAAAACAAAAAAAATACACCAAAAAATATATATTCTGTAACAAAATCTTTGTTTCTAACAGAATGCTTTCAATATACAAGCAATTAATTTCGGGAATGTACATTTTAATTTATAAAAGCTTATTCTTATTTAAATGAATGAAGAAATGCTGAAGGGTAAGTATAGACTTTATTGAATTTCCAGATTACCCAACTTGGTGGCTGAAATATGAAATACGTACACTTCAGAGCACACAGTTGAAAACTGAATTCAAAGAAAATTTTTCTTAGGAAAGATGGAAAGGTAAAAGGTAAGGCAAAGATGGAAACAGAGATGCAAATTTAGAATATATAATGTGTGCTTTGGTTTACACACACACACACCCCACTCTTACAAAACTGTGTAACCTGATTAAACTAAATCAAACAAAACCACTTTTCTGACTGCATGGCCATTGATTTTGGACTTCTACATTCTTGTCAAGGACACTGGACATGGGATCATGTTTGATTCCACATATATTTTTAATATGTGGATATGATTCCACATATATTTATGTGGATATGATTCTAAATAATATACTACTACTATTACTATTAATAATTATAATTATAATACTGGGATCCAGTATTTTTGCATGATTGCAACCTACCGAACTCTGTTCTAAGTGTTTTACATTTAGTATTAACTCATTTTAAATTCAAAACAATACCACTTAGGTACATACCATTTTTGTTTGTTCATTTGTCTTGAGACAGAGTCTCTCTCTGTTGTGCGGGCTGGAGTAGCGTGGTGTGATCTTGGCTCACTGCAACCTCTGTCTGCCAGGCTCAAGGGATTCTCATGCCTCGGCCACCTGAGTAGCTGGGACTACAGGTGTGTGCCTCTGCACTGCCTAATTTTGGTATTTTTAGTAAAGTCAGGGTTTCTTCATGTTGGCCAGGCTGGTGTTGAACTCCTGGCCTCAAGTGATCCGTCTGCCTCAGCTTCCCAAACTGCTGGTATGACAGGTGTGAGCCACTGTGACCGACTTGGTATATACTATTATTATTATCTCCATTACACAGATGAAAATGTGGTTTGATGGAAAAAGAATTTACTTACTGTTGGGAAAAGCTGCAAAGGAGAAAGGCTTTACAGAGTGCCTACATAAATTGGTTATGAGTAACACATAAACAAGGAACAACGAACTGCAGAAGGCTGCAGGAGACCTCTGAGGAGGAGGCCTCTCCATGCCTCATGTTCTGGTGCAGAGTGACCTCAGCTCTGTTACCATAAACATTGTGCTCAAGGACATAAAACACCTTTGTAGCACTGTGACGTAGCTAGACTTTTAGGCTCCTTGTAAGGCCCGCATTCCATCAGCTGTACATAGATAATAAGCTAAAGATAACCACATGTTCCTGTTTTGTGAAAATCCCAAACCACCACTGTTATCAATTTTTAGGGTGATACACCAGTTCCAGCTCACTGATTCACTTCTGGCTCACTGATTCACTCCACCATCATTCCACCCCTACCCTGTAAATCAAAGTAATTGTAATCAATAAATAGTGTGGATGATCAGAGCTCGGGGCCTTCACTGTTGCTTCCAGGATAATAAAGTGATGGCCCCCTGATCCCACTTTCTCTCTTAATCTGTCTTTTTCTCATTCCTTTGTCACCACTGAACTCAGGGTACCCATAGGTGATGTAGGGCAAGCTCCCTACATTCTGGCACCCAGTGTGGGGCTCATGGATTCCCTACACTTACCACAACATAGTACAGTTAGTAGGAGAAGAGGTAAAATATAATAATGTACGATAGTACATAATTCACATTTATAATTCAATTATATGACTGATTGGAATAGGGGATGTGAGCAAAATATTAAGTACAAAATGTTTACACATTTTAGCTCTAGTATCTTATATAACCCCTCATGTAATTAATGTCACATCAGCTGAAATTTGTACGAACACAGTTTCTAGAAGTCTGGTAATATTTCTATTACAAAACAAATGTCCTCATCAGTTTTATAATTCTGTCACAGAGAACCAACGTAAACTGATTTCCACCACATACGTTTTATAATCATGAAACTATACCAAAATAATTAAAAATGTTTATTTTCTTACAACACTCCTAAAATCTCTCAAAGAAATATAGGTGGCCAAGAGTTTATGTCCAAGGATGCCCACTGTGGCATTATTTACAGTGGTGAAAACATTCCTGGTACATTTTTAGAGAAAATGAGAAGTTTTAAAACAATTTATGTGACGTAATCCCAGTGAAGTACAAGAGATTACATTTGTGAACGTTAAAAAAGAAGTGCAGAGATTACTGCAAACAACTCTATGCACATAAACCAGTGAACCTGGAAGAAATGGATAAATTCCTGGACATGTGTGCCCTTCCAAGACTAAACCAGGAAGAAATTGAAACCTGAATAGAGCAATAACAAGGGCTGAAGTTGAGGCAGCAATTAATAGCCTACCAACCAAAAAAGCCCAGGTCCAGATGGGTTCACAGCCGAATTCTACCAGATGTACAAAGAGGAGCTGGTACCACTCCTTCTGAAACTATCCAAACAATAGAAAAAGAGGGAATCCTTTTCAGGCCAATATCCATGATGAACATAGATGCAAAAATCTTCAATAAAATACTGGCAAACCAATTGCAACAGCACATCAAAAAATGTATCCATAATGGTCTCGTAGTCTTCATCCCAGGGATGCAAGGCTGGTTCAACATACACAAGTCTAGAAACATAACCCACCACAAAAACAGAACCAAAGACTAAAACCATATGATTATCTCAATAGATGAGGAGAAGGCCTTTGACAAAATTCAACAGCCCTTTATGCTAAAAACTCTCAATAAACTAGGTATTGACAAAACGTATCTCAAAATAATAAAAGCTATTTATGACAAACACACAGCCAATATCATACTGAATGGGCAAAAATTGGAAGCATTTCCTTTGAAAGCTGGCATTAGAAAAGGATGCCCTCTCTCACCACTCCTATTCAATATAGTATTGGAAGTTCTAGCCAGAGCAATCAGGCAAGAAAAAGAAATAAAGGGTATTCAATTAGGAAAGGAGGAATTCGAATTGTCTCTATTTGCAGATGACATGATTGTATATTTAGAAGACCCCATCATCTCAGCCCAAGAGCTCCTGAAACTGATAAGCAACTTCAGCAAAATCTCAGTATACAAAATCAATGTGCAGAAATGACAAGCATTCCTATACACCAATAACAGACTTAAAGAGAGCCAAATCAAGAATGCACTGCCATTCACAATTGCTACAAAGAGAATAAATTACCTAGGAATACAACTAACAGAGGATGTAAAGGACCTCTTCAAGGAGAACTGCTCAAGGAAATAAGAGAGGGCACAAACAGATGGAAAAACTTCCCATGCTCATGGTTAGGAAGAATCAACATCGTGAAAATGGACATACTGCCCAAAGTAATTTATACATTCAACACTATCCCCATCAAGCTACCTATGACCCTCTTCACAGACCTGGAAATAAACACCTTAAACTTTATATGGAACCAAAAGAGAGCCCACATAGCAAAGACAATACTAAGCAAAAATAACAAAGCTGGAGACATAATGCTACCTGACTTCAAACTATACTCCAAGTCTACGGTAATCAAAACAACACGGTACTGGTACCAAAACAGAGATATAGACCAATGGAACAGAACAGAGGCCTTGGAGGCAATGCTACACATCTACAACCATCTGATCTTTGACAAACCTGACAAAAGCAATCAATGGGAAAAGGATTCCCTGTTTAATAAATGGTGTTGAGAAAACTGGCTAGCCATGTGCAGAAAGCAGAAAATGGACCCCTTCCTGAAACCTTACACTAAAATTAACTCCAGATGGATTAAAGACTTAAACATTAGACATAACACCATAAAAACCCTAGAAGAAAACCTAGGCAAAATCATTCAGGACATAGGCAAGGACTTCATGACTAAAACACCAAAAGCAATGGCAACAAAAGCCAAAATAGACAAATAGGATCTAATTAAACTCCAGAGCTTCTGCACAGCAAGAGAAACAATAATTAGAGTGAGCCAGCAACCAACAGAATGGGAAAAAATTTTTGCAATCTACCCATTTGACAAAGGGCTAATATCCAGAATCTACAAAGAACTAAAACAGATTTACAAGAAAACAAACAAACAAACCCATTCAAAAGTGGGCAAAGGATATGAACAGACACTTTTCAAAAGAAGACATATATGAGGCCAAGAAACTATGAAAAAATGCTCATCATCACTGGTCATTAGAGAAATGCAAATCAAAACCACATTGAGATACCATCTCATGCCAGTTAGAATGGTGATCATTAAAAAATCTGGAGACAACAGATGCT
Source organism: Cebus imitator (assembly GCF_001604975.1). Taxonomy (NCBI): domain Eukaryota; kingdom Metazoa; phylum Chordata; class Mammalia; order Primates; family Cebidae; genus Cebus; species Cebus imitator. The sequence continues at coordinate 278,574 of NW_016107677.1, read as the reverse complement.
GGAGAGGATGTGGAGAAATAGGAACACTTTTACACTGTTGGTGGGAGTGTAAATTAGTTCAACCATTGTGGAAGACAGTGTGGCAATTCCTCAAGGATCTAGAAATAGAAATTCCATTTGACCCAGAAATCCCATTCCTGGGCATATATCCAAAGGATTACAAATCGTTCTACTATAAGGACACGTGTACACGAATGTTCACTGCAGCACTGTTTACAATAGCAAGGACCTGGAACCAACCCAAATGCCCATCGACGAAAATTCTTCATATTATCATTTTCCAGGGAATGTAAAATATGATGCTGCTGAGATCTTTAATTCATATTTATTAAAGATACACATTGATATTTAAAATATATTTTTATGTAAGTTTGTGGCAGCTAGGTGTCATTAAAATGTTGGTAATTACTATAGAATTTTTGCTTATTAAAGAATGACTTTTAATGATAATTGTGAGATGCTTATATTCTCAAATTTCATTTTGCTCTCAAATTTTACTTTGTTTTCTGCAGACATATAAATATTTGTGTAATCCCATGGATAAAGGAATACTTTATCCTAGAAATGAAGTATTAAAAATATTTTATAAAACCTACTGAGTAAAATACATTGTTAAATAAGTGATTTACTTCACAATATTTAATAATAATATTTTAAATAAATGGTGTTGTGTGTGTTTTAAAACACACCTACCTCACACATCTACATTTGTTTATGAGTGGCTGGCCGATCTTACTCTTGCGCTGAGGCTGGTATTGTAATTATTTAAAATGGGCTTTCATTGGAGTGAAAACAAGAATATAAAAGAGAAAAACTATTTCCTGACATGGAATCACCAAATTAAAGCCATAGATTTCTGCTGCATCCATGCCAAATTTTATATCCTGATGTGTCAGGTTGATACTGAGTGATTTTCCTTATGGGTTCAAATCTCTAAGGGAAACTTTCACAATTAAAGAAAAAAGGCTTTCCTGAGTAACACCCATTTAAAAAAGTATAGTCTTCCATATCCTTCTGATTTGAAGCTTTTTCATTGCCAATGATTGAACTGAATATTGTAATTCTAAATTGAACGTTATTTGTGTTCAGTTAATATCTTTTTTTAAAAAATCTGTATACATTTGGAGAAGATGATCTGCCATTACATATAATAAATATTCATTTTTAGTATCTCACTTCAGTTTTAAAGAGAAAAAAATATCCTAATTTAACTATTATCCTAGTATGAATTCTTCTTTACAGAACACCTTTTTATTTGTTTTTACTTTAAGAAAAATATCCAAATTTGAAAAAAGAAAAACAGGTAGATGACCTTTCTTTCAAGTCTTGTACAGCTTTTCAGGTTTCAAGAGGCTCATTCAAAACTTATTTTGTTATACAGGAGAAAGCGCTTATGCTTGACTTTAGTATTTAATATTTAATTAGAGCCCTGAGAACTAAAATGTTAACTGTTACATGAAAACTTAGATTTTTATCTGGCAGAAAAGGTAATCCCAAATATTATAGATTTATAGCCTTTTAGAACATTTACCAGGTTGTATCTATTAGCAAATTTATTTCATTCAATTCTGTTGACTGACTGACTACATAAACACTTTATTTTCAAATTCTCTTTTTAATTTGCCTTTTCATCTTATTGGTTACTTTGTGAATTATTAAACTGAACAGACACTTTTACAAGTATACGTTTTAGCCAGAAAAAATGATACTTTAATTTTTATAACATGTATTTTAGCACCTTTTTACTTATTAATTTTTCAAAAGTTAACCCATTAATGAGTTTTTCTCCTAATTTCTAGCATTCTAAATTTTAATAAAATTACCTATCTTCATGAGTTGTGACTATAAAGTAAGACTCTTTATAAAACTGAATCTACCAGGACTGGAGAGCAAAAAATCTGACAGAACTATTTGTCAGTAACTCAGTTCTTAGTTATAATTATAGAATATATTTGACTTATATCACAATTCGAACATCCCTCTCATTTAATATGTTCACTTCTGAATGAGTTTTGCTTTCTACCAAAAACCAAAACTAAATTTCAAGTGTAACAGAAAGCTTTGTCAAATAATACATTTCTAGCTTTATTTTTCTCTTACCCAACAAAATTTCAGAACAAAAACCCAACCAAAATTCAGATTTAAATTACTGAGGATAGATTACTTGTTAACCCTATGGAAGGTGGCAAAAACACATTTTCCTTGAAAGAACATATTATCTTTGAATTTTTGAAGTTTATTCTGTCAGAGGGGTGTGGGAAGAAATCCCTGTCATTAATAGCATTATTTTCTTCTGTTATTTCCAGTAATGGCTTTATGATTCTTGGCTTCTATTCTGATTTTTTATTGCAGTTCCTTGCCAGCTGATGCCCGGGTTGCTGAAGTCCTTTCTCATCAGCCTTACATTTGCCACTACATCATTTTATTTTCCTCAAGCATATCCTCATTAAAGTAGGCAGATACATTTCACTTCTACTTCCACTAACTTCTTATTAGGCTGCAAAGAAGAGATACACTTTGTAGAGGCTTGACTAAAAAGATATTTATATTTTATTCACTTCTTATGATGTAGCCCATTTGTCTAGGGAAAGTAGGCAATATGTTACATTTTCCTTAAAAGTTAGAAAACTTAATGTGGAACTGCCTAAAGAAATGTATAGTAGTTCAGAATTTGTAAGATGTATGAACTTGAAAGGAATCAATACTAAGAACTGAAGGTATGAAAGCACAGCATGGAACATCCTTGGCTAAGCCTAGAGTGAGGAATAAGTTTACTCTTTGTCAAAGTAGCAGATGACCTCTACAGAGATCTAGGTTAGCCAGGCCTCATCTCAGAAATGGGACAACATAGAATGCCAGTTTCAATTCAGTCTGGAAGAAGCAGGTTATAGGAGAATCATTCAAAGCTAAGAGTCTCCTTTGTGAGTCTAAGCTCAAACTAAATCCCTTTTCAGACTGCCAGCCTTTAGGTTCTTTGATAGTTATAGAGTATAGGGAAATCAAAAAGAAGATAGATTTTCTTTTAACAAAGTACGTGCAAGCTCAAATGATTAGCTGAAAACAAATTGCACTCTGAAATTCACAAAGATGAACATTTCCAAAATATAGTCTCATGCTCTGAAGACAACTCAAAAGTTTGAATTTCTAATAATAGATATTCCACAATTGGCCAAGATTTTAAGAGAATGATAGGTATTTTTACACATGAATTCTACTTTTTTTTATGGCTAAAACTCAATTAGTATTTTAAAGTCACACCTAATTTTTATATCTGTATTCATTTTTAAATCTATATTTCATCAAAAATCATTCTAAAATTCCCATGTGTATTCGATATCATTTTGTATAGTACAGAGCTTAATATGGTGGGATGAGGAGGGAAAAAACAAGAGAAAGGGAGAAAGAGTGAAAGTGGAGACAAGGAGAGTATAAACGAAGAACATCCTGGTATCTTAGGGACCACCTCCTAACCTAGGATTTATTATTTATGTTTCAAATATTAGTTTTTCTATATTTAGATGCCACAATTATTTTCTCCTAAATTATTTCTGGTCTTTCCTTTTTTTAAAAATCTCCCCCTTTCAATATAATAGTCCAGAATAGTCCACAGTTTAATATCATAGTCTTAACTGAAAATCACTACTTCAGAATAATCTAAACTCATTTGAAATTTGCACTTAAGTGAGGAAAGGGGACTTTCTTTTTTGTAGAGATACTTCCCTTGACTCTGTTGGTGCAATCTAAAGGTAAAGAACCTACATGAAAAATTCTTGACTAGGGAGATAATAGAAACAGTTACAAAAGCTTTGAGGAATTATTTATAGGTGGTTGAAATCATATATAATTAAAGATTCATATAAAATTTTCAGTGGTGAATAGGTGAACAGACTTAGAAACTATGGGCAATGGAAGGTTGTGTGATTTTGTAAAGTTATTTTAGTCCTTTAAAGCTCAGATTCCTTATATTCAAAAATGGAGAAAGTAAGTCAAACTTGATGGACTTGGGGGATTAATCTAGATACTCACATATAAAGTAGGATTATTCTGTATGAATTATTTTGTCCAAATCTGGTTTCCATTAAGATTTTTCCTCAGAGTAGTCTTATCCTCTTTTCAGAGCAGGGTAACAGTGCTTAATCTTAGTTTGCAAAGATACTATATAGTGAATAAATATATTACCTGGTTGGAAAGGGACAACCAGTGCAAATAAACAATGAAGAAACATTTTATGGGCAAGCTTGATATGCAGAGTTGAAGGATGTTGGTTTGAACTCTGCTGAGGGGAATGGCTCTAAGTTTTGGAAGTACTTTAAACCACACTGGCTCTGGATTGCAAAAACAGGGAGCCTAAAAGGGAAGTCAAAGGACCTAGAAATAGAAATTCCATGTGACCCAGCAATCCCATTACTGGGTATATATCCAAAGGATTATAAATCGTTCTAGTATAAGGACACGTGCACACGGATGTTCATTGCAGCACTGTTTACAATAGCAAAGACCTGGAACCAACCCAAATGCCCATCGATGATAGATTGGACAGGGAAAATGTGGCACATATACACCATGGAATATTATGC
>NW_016107677.1:250504-273125 GCF_001604975.1 Cebus imitator | reverse complement strand
AAAAAAAAAAAGAGAGAGAAGAATAAGAAGAACCAGAACAATTGGGGGAAAAAGCAATATTTTAGAAATGTTATATGGAAAAACACAGACACAGAAAAAAGAATGAAAAAATTGGGACAACTGTATGAAATAAAAATCTGATCATTTGTGAGAAAAGAAGACCATGAAAGTCAGTAAAATGTAAGCAGGGAAATGCTGTCTTGAGAACAAAGGTGACATAATGTTGAAAATTACCCAGGTAATGCTTGAGTCCTGAGAAAGTGTACTTCAAAAATATGTGAAATTAGGATTCCTAGGAGAGACATAGGAAAGATGATACAAAGAGAATAAAGAGGACGATGATAGCTTGAGCCCGGGACTTGGCTAAACATAGCATATGATGGGAGACTATCTCCTGAAAAAGATTATTCAATCAGGAATCTGAAATGGGCAAGATATCGGAACAATTGATTCTTTTGGCAGTCCTAGAACTCATGGCTTCAAATTTCTCACTGGGGGTTCCAACAAAACAGTTTTCTACTGAAAAATATCTGGGCCAAAAACCAATAGAAAGGGGCCTAACATAAGAAATAATGCTTGCTCTAGATGCCTTAGGTAAAGAGAGGGGGAAATTAAGTAAGTTTAACTATACAAATGCAGCTGAGCTTTCCTAAAGGGAGCAGAGGAAAACGAATGAAAATAAAACACTAGAGTTTTCTCTCTCTAGTGTGGATAAAAATGTAGCAGAGAAAACCCACTCAAGGGCTGATATAATAAAGCACTAATGAAAATATATCATGATGACTGCATTAATCTTCACCAGGATCCTAGAGACATGGATTCATCAGTTTCAACAGCAGCTTCAGTTCCAAATCTGCTGCAGGTGATTCTCCAGGTAAAACGAATGGTGGATGAGGCAGCCTCTTTCTTAGCAGGCAGTTATCTTAGTTTTGTGTCATTTAATGGACACATGCATATGCAAAGAATTCGTATTCAGTTTGATACTGAAATGCTAAAAACAGGTAGCAAAAGAAAGAAACAGGACTTAAGCTCTGAATAAAAGTGGGAAAACAGCTCAAGTAAAAATTGGTGACAGGTGTTTCCATGCTTGCATAGGTTTCAATGAATTGAGAAAACAGTAAGGATTAAATGCCTCTTTGTGAAAAAAGGTAAGACAGCATTTCCTCTCCCCAAGTATGATAACACAGGATGTGTATGAAAATGAACTACTCATGGTATATTTCTCTGAATGGTTAGGTTCACAAGTCATAGATTTTATTACGTTGTTATAGACAATTGTTATAAGGGATCCTGCTGAGGCTGAAGTCAAAGGTGTTCTTTGCCTAACCTCTGCCATTAACATAGCAATAAGCCTGTGGCACCCCTAATTGTGTTCTCGAAATAATATTTTGTTGTCTGGAGTAACTGATGTTGGAGCTGCAGATTAGCTTGTTTTCTAAATTTGGTGGATGTTAAGCAGTGTAGTGATAATCTTTGTGAAGCTGATTAATTATTTAGACTTGTTAAATATTTGGCTCTTGAAAGACTTGGCATTAAATTGATGTAATGGAACCACAACCATTTTCAGGGAGAGAGAGCTCAGACTGCAGCTGCTGAACAGATAAAGAAACAAAACACAACTCTCCTTGATTTTGAGGAACACTGCTGACAGACAAAGCAAAATATAGAATATGAGTAGATAGACTTTAACCTTCACTCTCTTTGCATTTATTTACAGGGTAAATAATTTAATATTTGACTTTATTTCTTTTGACTTTATAACGCAAATTAATGTAATTTTTATTTTAAATTGTTCTTGGGAAGTTGATAAGGAAAGGCATCAGCAATTTATTAGTGGGATATCTCACTGAGGTTTATGCTGATGTTGTCATTTCTGTTTCATGGTCGTATAGGCTGTATTGGACACAGTAACCTGACATAGAATAAAAGGAGGATGGAATAAGAAATTGTTTTTAGTCATGAGTATAAATTGACCTTATGATGAATGTATTCAATGCAATGTTCTTATTCATTTCAGAACCCTCTTTAGGCTAAACTTATCTCACCAACAGTGATTGACATTGAAAGGTCACCTGTAAAAGAATGGATCAGATTATTCCGAGAAACTGCTTATGTCCTCTTCCGAGGTGTTGAGCCATACTTCTGGTTGGCCATTGATTATAGGTTTACACTCACATGATTAGGACAACAAAATGTTCTTGCTGAGAAATGACTCATCCCTTGCCACTAGTTTCAATTAAAGAGAGAATTTTCCTGAATACTCTTGCCCTCTTGTCTTATTTCTCTTCATGGAAGAAAACTGAGTGAGTTGACATGGCTGACATTTCTTGACTGGGTGTAGCTCATCTTTCAGAAGTTTCTATGTAGAAAAAACTTGCTTTCTTTCAAACTTCTTGTATCTTTGTCCTAACCAGTAAGTCTATCACTGGGAATGTCTCTTCTGTAAGCACAAATCCTTGGGAGGGTTTTTATAGGGTCAAGATTGGTGATTAGGGAAACGATAAACCCATTTTGACTATCCCAATATACTATATTCCAAACTAACCTTTGTTAGTTATAATAATGATATCCCTGTATCTGCTAATATTTCTTCTCTGCAGTATTACTATAATGTAAGGAGAGAAGCAGGGTATAAATTGTGATGTTCCCTCAAGAGTCTGATATTTTATATATAACTTATAGAGACCACAGGCCCACATGAACTCTATTACTTCTCTGTTTGTACGGTTTTCTCCAGCAAAGTCTAAATTATATCTGCCCTGTATAGCTTTAGTGATGTGTGTATGTGACTCTCTTTCATGACAGATATCCATCATATAATTAAGGAATTCTAGCTCCTCAATATATGTTTTTCTGATGGCATTGATCTAAAAGGTGCTATGGTCCAGAATCCTCCAGGCCACCAGAGGACACGTTTCTGTCACTCCTGGTGATAGCCTGAAAGACCACATGGCTTAGTGTTATCAGTCAGAGTAACATAAATTATCACATAATAAAAACAAATGGAAAATTTCACTTATTTAAAACAACAAAGTTTATTTCTTATACATACTACGTGTCTACTGTGGGCAAGGAGTGACTTTATGCATTTAATTGTTATCTCTGGGTCCAGGCTAATGATGGTTCCATCACAACACAGGCTTCCAGAATTGCAGAGTCAATGAAAAGATAATGTGGTAAGCTACATACTGGTTTTTTAAACCTTCAGCCTGGTTGTGACACATGTCACTTTCACTTACATTTCCTTAGCAAAGCAAGTCATATGATCATGTTTAAGTTCAACATGTTAGGAATGTCTAATTCTCCCATCAGGACAATCACCCAAGTTCACATTTCTGGGTTCCTCTCATATTTTAATATTGAACTCTGCCACTTCAGACTTATGATCAACATTTTACCATTTTTTTTCACCATATGTTTTATTGCAGTGGGGGAAAATATACCCTGTTCCTTTTGTGTCACTTTTTTTGACCAAAAATAAATGTATTGTGCTCTGAAACTTGACTATAGAGTCTTTTAATTTCTGTCACTCCTCTTTTTAGTTTTTCTCGTAGAGATTTGAGACAGTTAACTTTAGAATTTTGTTTTCTGCCATGCAATTTATTTGGGACTGACAATTTAATTTGGAAATTCAAGATTTACAGGAGAAAAGTTGTATGATTAAACAGCCTGTCTTTTATCTCAAGCTAACATTAACACGTAGACAATCGAATATCCTCTTTGTAGAATATCTTTCATAGCTTCCTTTTGCACCATTTTATATGTCACTAATTGAAGCTAATAGAACTTGTAGCTAAATAGTCAACCTGAAACAATCAGAATGTATTAGAGTAGCATAATTCATAAAAAGTATCAAAAGCTCTTTGAAGAGAGAAATTCACTTGCATTCGGCTGCAGTATGTTTGGAAAACATCAAAACACATTATGTTTTAACATAATTATTAGAAACATGTAGTGAAGTTAGACTCTTATTTCATCTTAATTATGAAAATTTTTAAATCATTTTAAATTTTAAAATACATATGTTATCTTCACGAAAACGTCAGAATTTATCACTACAGCAAAGAGATGGAAAATGTCAGAAAATTCATCCCTATATAAGTGACAGCACAGCACCATTTGAAAAGACTCACACAAAGGTTTTATTCTGAAGAATATGCATGTCTCTTTTGTGTACTATAGCAGTCATACTGTCATTCCTCTAACACAAAGTTACCAATTTTCTACTATCTTTGTGAAGTGGATAAACGACCTTGTAAGACCAAACAGTTTGAAATTCAAGCCTCTCAGTCTGAAACGCTAGTATACAAACTTGCCAGAATGCTTTCTTTTTTTTTTAACTTATTTATTTTTGAGACACGGTCTCACTCTGTTGCCAAGGCTGGAGTGTAACAGCATGCCATAGCTCACGGACACCCCTAACTTCTGGCCTCAAGTGATCCTTTTGCCTCAGCCTACCAAAGTGTCTTCTTTTTCTTTAAATACTCTTGCAGTGGTATTGCACAGAGGCAATGTGCCAATATCCTCCAAAGAATATATTTTAGAGGCAGGAAATATGAAACACCACATAAATATCAACTAAACAGAAACAGTTTTGAGGTGTAAATCTTGCAAAAACACAGCATTTGAGGTTTATTTTAAAATGTAACCTGAAACTTTTAAGCAATAAGATTTTTAAACTTTCGCTGTTTTCTCCATGAAATTTTTTATGTTTAAAATGCTTTGTAAATTAAAAAAGCTTCCACTGTACAAATTGAAGGGATCTTATGTAAATTATTTGCTACATGTATTTTATCATGCGTGAAATTGAAAGGAAACATTTCATCACAGAAAATCCGTATTTTTCTGAAAAATGAAGTTTGAAGGCTTTCAAGCAGAAGAATTTCTTTATGACACATCTTAGATTTCAATAAAAAGAAATGATAATTTTCATTATCAGTTACCAAAGGAAGCATGAGCAATGACTATATAAATCAGGCTTAAATAAATCTGGCTTAAGTAAAACCCTATAATATAAAGGATGAATAAAAAAATTTGTTTAAAACTATTTGTTTTCTCTCTGTTTAGTATTGGGTTATATCATCATCCCCTTTGTTATACATGCTAGATGAATTTATTAGAAAACTTACCCACTTGCACTAAGAAGGAAAGAAACACTATGATTCATAACACCATTTCAATGGGAGGCTTCCAATTTAAGGAGTATGAGAGAAAAGAAGACCCTTTCTTTAAGAAGCTCATTTTCAGATTGAGGAATCATAGATTATTATATTGGCCAGAAAAATAAAATTTCCATTTTCTAATTTAAATCTAGGGTAGGAGTCATTTTGAGAATTAGTCATATAATTTCTCCATGAACATTTCCATTAATGCTCAGCTCTATATTTGATGAAGAAGCTTATTTTTCTGCTACACACTCAAATTCCTTGAAAGTTGATGTTTTATGTTAAGCCAAAATATATTTTAGTTTTATGTTTGCTCTTTCGAACCTAATTTTATCTTCAGGAATAGCACAGAACTAGTCTTTTTGCAAAAGTTTTAGAGCAATATAAAATTGTTTTTTTTGTTGTTGTTGTTGTTTGTTGCTGCCTAACCCAATAATTGTATAACCCACAATTGGCCAGATGGTCTTGTTAGCCATCAATTCCTTCAATCATCATTGTTGTGTTATATTAAGGTTTTAAAAAGAATTACTCCAGATTTTTTTCAAAACCCTTTCTTTAGATGTGAAGTCCAACATTAGATTAGTCTCTCCAACGCCTGCAGAGCAAGCTTGTTTCTCTACATTCTCATTATACTCTTATTTCACGTTAAGTGACTAAGTAAGCATCCAAATATTTTTCCTTTAAATCACTGTATCTCCGCCATGCTACCTATGCAGTTGATTTTGAAGTTTGTCAATGTAACATTTCATGGTTGTACTAAACTTGTTTTTGACTTCAATCAGGTGACTCTGCATAATTCTCGAACCTATCATTTGTTCTGTATCCTCTACATCTTGATTTTTTTTTCTTCTGGAAATTTAATACTTCTTTCCCCCAAGTTAGTAAAATTAAGAGTTTGGACTGTAAAAAGGAGAGCTATTGGTTTATATTGATAATGGTTTAAATAGATTTTACTCGGTTTATTTTAAGTATATTATGATGTTCAAAAGATAAAGGTGGTCTCTCTAAATATCTCTACTTGTCTTGGACTGGGTTGCTGAAGGCTAACAGCTGTCAGAAAGGTAAGTCCTAAGATCGATGATAAGAGACATTAACCAGAGAGCTGACTGTTTCTCTATTGAGTGAGAGCAGATTGTGTAGAGATGGGAAACCTCAAAGACAAGTTGAGCTTAGACAGACTTGATAATCCTATCCAAACTGATGGCCCACCATGTTGAGGTACTTCTCTGATGATTCAGAGGGATATCATGGGGAGGAGGCCAAAGAGTTCTGTTCCCACTCTGCCCGGAAAGCTGTTCTCCAGATTTAAAAGAGATGCTTTAGCTCTGATGAAGTGACACGCTTGGATGCAGAACAACAGACTCCAAGTTGTAAATGGCTGGCCTGGGGCCCTGCATGGCAAGGGTCTGGCTCCTTTTAAAGTTAAAGATTTTCTACGGAAGCATAAGAAAAGCCAGGTTTTTGTCAAACTGTTATTAAAATTAGAAGTGGTATAAGTTGAAACTAGTCCTTTTAGATCCTGTTTCAAATGGTGTCTTTTTATATGTATATGATGCTAAGAAGTATTTAATTTATCTTGTGTATATTTATGAAACCTCTCTAAAAATCCATGTTAGGAATTTGAAAGCTATGCTTATTAAAGAAATCTGGAGTGTGATAATGTTTTAAACCGATCAAGTAACACCACTCTCTAGTGTCAATTAAATTGCAGTGAGTAGTAATATGATTTCTCCAAGGGTATAAGTAATTAAGCAATACAGGTTTATGGAGAACCTAAACATTACCTCTGGGATTAGAAAATTGGCCTGGGGAAGTAGTTTAAGTCCTATAAATAATTTTAATACAGTTTTCTTCCTGAAAAATGTGGAAACCTAATTTTATCCTTCATCTTTCTTCTTTCTCAGGGATAGAGAGTATGTACATTCACCATCTCCAAAAGAAAATTGTCTAAGAAATGTGGCACAAGGAACTGGTTTTTGCAATAGTTCTGAACTGAAAGAGAAGAGTGATACAGATCATCTGGCCCAATTTATATTTCAGATGAGTGAAAGTGAAGCTGAGAGAAGTAAAGTGCCTTGTCCAAGATCTCATAAAACAGATAATTACAAAGGGAGTGTCTAGAATTCCAATCCAGTAATAGACACAATAAAGAATAGAGAAGTTTCTCCAAAATATTTAACAGCTCCAACAAAAGACTTGCTGAAACTTCTGAAGTGTTTGTGATAAAATATTGAAACCTGAGATACTTAACTATTTAATAAAATACATTATAAGAGTCTTCTGAAATTTGGGAGTCATTATAGACTCAAACTGTCTAGAGGTTGAAGATACCACGTGACGAAGTCCAAGATTCCACCAGGATTCAATCTCAGGGTTTAGTTAATTCCAAGTTACATGTTGCAACCTTTCTTTTAAGGATGTAAACTGTGTGGTTCTTCTCACTTTTTACTTATGTTTCCCAATGTGTTATAGAACTAATGAAGGTTGTCAAGCAATCAAGGATAAGCCAAACATCCAATAAAAGGCAGGTGTGGTCGGGTCAGAGTTAAAGTGACAGGAGCCAGGATGAAAGGAGTTGACACTCCTCAGAAGTTGATTCTTTTTTGAGCTTTCCTGGAGTTTTTCTAGAGACAACGGTCATGTGGTTGGATGAACTTAGTCTTTTGTCTTCTTGATTAATCCCCAAATTTATCTTTTGAAATAATTTAAAATTTGATTTCAATATTGAAGGCAAATAAAAAGGAAGACAACCCCAAATCTGGCATTTTTTGTTATACTTCTATAGAGAAGAGGGTATGTGGCCAGAATCCCACTACCAACTTATTCTGTTTTTGGAAAATGAAGGGATAAATTCACCTAGAAAGTGCAACTAAAAATGTTCTCCTGATGCCTAAAACATTCCCAGTGTTACATTGTTACAAAAAAAGTTCTCCTGATACTTAAAACCATTCTCATTGTTACAGTGTTACAAAAGTGTCTCCTGATACTTAAAACATTCCCATTGTTACATTGTTACAAGAGCAAAAACTGCAATTACTCTTTCACCAACCTAATAAAACAGCAAATTCTCTAGCTCCGCCCCAGACCTATTCCGTCAGACTTTCTTCAGGTGGCAACCAGGAACCTGTGTTTTACCAGGCAGTCCATGAGATTCCTATGCTTGCTCATAATTGAGAAGCACTGATACAGAGTGCTTGACGCTTTTTGTCCTCTGTTTAATTGGACAAGGATATAAAAAGAGGTATAAAATCACAAGTTCTACAGCTGGAAATGGTAATTTTATGAAATGAAAAGATCAAACGGTTATTTCGGGTATATATCTGGTGCCAACACATAGGGAAATACAATTTAATATAATTTGAGAAATATTTTTTTAAAAGAAGCAGGTAAATTGCTTTATTAATTCAACTTGGAAGAGGTTTTAAGAGTGTTGTGTATGTTTCATTTAACATTTTTTTTTGTTTGTTTGGTAGAGGGATTTTTTTTAAATTACAGAATATTTAGAGAAAAGGTAATTTATTATAATTTTTCACATTTCAAAAACAAAAATATTCATATTAATAGAATAACTTATTTTGACTTCGAAGTATGATATTGCCTCTGCCATCTGCTCTAGTTGTATCATTATACCTGACAATTTAATTTGATTATGATTTTTAAAATTTAAACATGGCCTTCATATATCCTTCTTTTTCTCTGTAATAGAGTTATAATGTAATTACATTTATGTGAAATAACTTGGAAATGCTTCAAATATACTACCATCTGCTGTGGCATTTTAATTTTGGAAAAAAACTTGCGTCAATATAGAATAGTTTGCTTTGGGAGTTTCAACAGTGGTTACAAATACCTTTTAAAGTACCTGATTAGAATAAACCTTAATATATGCATGAAGCCAATATCCATTTGGTATACAGTGAGAATGAAATGTTGTTTCCACTTATTGGAAAAATTCTAATAAGAATAATGATGCCTGCATGGCTATCTGAATGCCTCATTTTAAGGCCCAAGGAGGATGAATACAGGGTATGCAAAGTGTCTTCTTGTTTTGCATCAGGAAAGTCAGTTTATCTATGGTATAAACATTCAGAAACATAGCTACTGGATAAGAGAGTGACTCTAATCTTACAAGATAATTATTTCTCTTGGAAGGGAGGTTAGGATCAAGATGAGGGTGACAGTACCTTGTTTTTCCTCATTATCACTATGCTGAGTTGCTGCCCAATAATGAAATGACTATTTAAAATCATGTGCACAAGTGATGCATTAAAAAGAAAATGCTTATGGTACAATCGCACAGAAGAGTGGGAGAAGCAGTGCAGGGAAGGGAAAGAAGGCAAGAAATGGTTCAGTTTTAAGGAAAGCCTCAGCCTGGGCCTGACCCTGCAGGGTATCTCTGGAGTATAAATAATGCCGCAGAGCTTGTCACATCTTAAATCACAAGACTTGGAATTTCATACTGTTACACTAGTCAGTCACTGGCTAAGGGTGGAACAATCGAACCTCAAGGGGTGCTTGGTGAAACTTCCAACACTTCCAGTTGTTTGCATGTCTGGGCAGGCAAATCTGCCTCAGTAGACCAAGGGAAACCTTCCAAAGAGAGTTGCAAATGCAAGGTCTTAAAAGCAAAGACACAAAAGCTGGGGATGGGCCTATAGAAACAGTTAAAGGCATTCAGATAATCTGGGCAGGGCATCCAAAGTCAGCTGCAGTGGCTTTACACCTGAATTCTAAAACATTGTGGCTGTTACTTAATTAGTATAGTGCTAAATATAACAGAGTGTGTGCACTTCTAATATATATTGACTCCGGTAAAACAAGACTACTAATTTTCACACAGACATTCTAAATACAAAAGTATTACACTGGAAATTATTTTAATTAAATGGCTATAAAATTTAGACATTGCTGACTTCTTAGCTTTTTATGCTTTAGTAATAAATTGGCCCATGAATTAATTTAAATTTGACACCTTATGAAAGGAAAATCTTTGTATCAAATTGGATAATCAAAACTCTATAGTTAAGCCAGGCATCGTGGCTATGCCTGGAGTCTCAGCTACTGGGAAGGCTAAGGAGGGAGGATTGCTTGAGTCCAGAAATTTGAGGACAGCCAGGGTAACATAGCAAGATCTTGTTTCTAAATACAAGCAAACAAAAATCCCCCAAATTTCTACAGTTGGAAAGTTTGATTATACAACTATAAATTCTACAACTTAAAAAAATACTCTAATAAATGCTATTTAAAATTTAAAACATCTGTAATGGCCAAGGTTATAAGCTTTCACAATTAAATATAGGCAAAAGCGTAAAAGCTTCTGTGACCCAGAGAGTTCTTTTGTAATCATCAAATAAATGTAGTGAATTAGAATATACTTTGTACTTAGCTTAAACACCACACACACACACACACACACACACACACAATAGCAAGTTAACCTAAAGTTATAAATTTAACCTTAAAAATTAATGTATAAATATATTTATTATGAATATATATCTCAGTCAACTTATAATATTTATATATGAATTATATATAAATATAATTATACTAATTATATTATTAATTAATATATATATCTCCTTTTCAATGGAGGATGTATCATCTAAGATACTTATCTGTTTATTTCACTTAAGTGTCAGGGTATTAAATGCTGTTTCCGTCAATAGATAACATTTTAGAAATGAATTATATTATTAGTGTTATCAATTTCTAGATTGAATCTTAAGAAACTGAAGAGTCAGAGACTTTCCAGTATCACTCCAGTAATAGAATCAAACTAGAATAAAATCTAATAACTTCATCCATGTTGTCTAATTATGTCATACTGTCATCAATGCCTGTTTGTTAATGCACATTTATAAAGATAGAATTTTAGAAGGTAAACATTTGTTTCCTTTATTTTGAACCTGTAACTGGAAGTTTAAGTCTTAGATTTGTACAATCACTCAGGGAATGCCACTGGCAGGATTTTTTAAATTAAAAAATTATACTTTTAATGTATATATTTAAAAAAATTAAAATAACTCACAAAAAGTGTACAATAGAAATAAGGCTAGTGTCTCAACATAACTTGGTAATGTTTCCATAGCAGAACATATAATAAATCTGCCTTATTTTAAAAAATTGCTGAGTAGTATTCAGTTGTATGAATGCACCAACATTTCTTTACTCTGCCAGTAGGCAGATTAAAAGGAAACAAACAGCACAGTTATGCTAGACTTCTACTTTTGGATGGATCAGAATACTTCTTTGAGTGGACAAATGCTCCAAGGGACAATAACTAGAGAGAACTAATTTATAAAGTTATCTGACACAGGTATCAGAGAACTGCAGAAGCAATGAAACTGAAGTGGTTAGTATTCCACAGAGAAGAGAACCACAAAGAAGTAAGCTGATGATAGCAGCTGCTTTTTCTCTCATGTCATTTACTATTTATGGATACAAACAAGAAGCTGAGATTTGCTTTCTTCACAAAGAGGAATCATGATGGAGGAATGGGGAAGCTAGTACAGATTTTGGCTGTCACACTGGGGCTTGCTTCTGTCTCAAACACTCGCTAGTTTGTGAAGTTGTGTGAAAGTAAGGGTGAAAATCTGGTACTGCCTGAAGTTTATAGAAAATTTGTGGCACTAAGGTGACAAACATACCAGCCAGGAACCATTATGAAGAGGTACCTAAAGCTTTCCAATGAAAGTAAGAAGAATAAGTCAGAATAAGACTAAACTTTTCCAAAAGTGCAAACAAACTTTGAGCTAGCTCTGCCTGCGTTAATGTTAAGGGGATATTTTCTCAATTTATTTGCCCAGGGGAGGAAATAATAAGCCTTTATTTTCTGAGATAACATAACATCATCTGGTACCTTCATTTGTTTTTAATATACAAAGTGTCTGCTCAAGTCTTTTGCCAGCTTTTTAATGAGGTTATTTATTTTTTGCCTATTACATTGTTTAAGTTCCTTATAGATTCTGAATATTAGACTTCTGTTGCAAATTTCTCCCATTCTGCAGGTTGTCTGTTTACTCTGTTGATGATAGTTTCTTTTTCTGTGTGGAAGTGCTTTATTTTAATTAGGTCCCACTTGCCAGTTTTTGTTTTGTTGCAATTGCTTTGAGGGCCCATAAAAAATTATTTCCCAAGGCTAATGTTCCAAGTGTTTCATAGGTTTTCTTCTAGAATTCTTATAGTTTGAAGTTTTGTATTTAAATCTTTACTCCATCTTGAGTTAATTTTTGTATATGGTGAAAGGTAGGGACCCAGTTTAATTGTCCTGAATATGGCTAGCCAGCTAGCTATCCAAGCACCATTTCCTGAGTAGGAATGGAGTATTTTCCTCATTACCTACTTTTGTCACCTTTGTCAAAGATCAGATGACTACAGGTGTTTGGCTTTATAATAGAGAACTGTTTCTGTGTTCTCTATTCTGTTCTGTTGGTCTATGTGTCTCTTATTGCACCAGTACCATGCTATTTTGTTCACTGTAGTCTTACAGCATAGTTTGAAGTCAGATAATACAATGCCTCTGGCTTTGTTCTTTTTGCCTGAGATTTGTTTTGGCAATTTGTATACTTTTTTGATGCCATATACATTTTAGAATAGTTTTTTTCTGATTCTGTGAAAAACGACATTGGTAGTTTGATAGAAATCTATAAACTGCATTCAACTTGTAAATTGTTTTGTGCAGTATGACCATTTTAATGCCACTGATTATTCCAATTCATGAGCTAGGATCTTTCTCCATTTGTTTGTGTCATCTGTGATTGACCACAATGTTTTGCAGTTCTCCTTATGGAGATATTTTACCTCCTTTCTTAGTTGTATTTCTGAGTATGTTTGTTTATTTTTGTGGTTATTGCAGAAGGGACTGAGTTCTTGATTTGGCTGTCCACTTGAGCTTTACTGATATGTAGAAAATTTGATTTTTGTACATTAATTTTGTGTACTAAAACTTCACTAAAATTGTTTGTTAGTTCCACAAACCTTTTCGTAGAGTCTTTAGGGATTTCTAGTTAAAGAATCATATCATCAGTGAAGAGTGATAGCTTGGCTTCTATTTCTATTTATTTCTTTTTCTTGCCTGATTGCTCTAGCTAAGACTTCCAGTCCTATGTTGAATAGGAGTGGTGAGAGTGGGTTTTCTTCTATAATAATCTTTCAAAAATAGAGAAAAAACATTTTTAATTCACAGACCACATGCAAAAATAGGTCATCGTCTTCAACCTCAGGGATTAAAAAAAAATTTTATATATGAATACTAGAAAATATAAAGAAAAGGTGGGCAAAATTTTCTGTTTACAGTACAAATAGTAAATATCTGTGTACCATATAGTCTCTGTCACACAATTTCACTGTTGCAATACAAAAATATCTATAGATATTATATAAAATAATATATATATAAATATATATTATTTTTATATATATTATATAAAAATAATGAATAGGAATATGAGAAATTTATTTGCAAAACTGGATGGTGAGTCAGGCTTAACCTGTGAGATGTAGTTTGTAGACCCATGATATAAAAAAGTGGGAAAGAATGGACAAGATAAATACATTATGCATGAATCTCAAAAACATAGCACTGACCAAAATATACCAGAACCAAAAAGTATATACGGAATGGTCTCATTCATATAAAGACAAAAAAGAAAACTAATCAATTGTGTAGAAATAAAGATAACAGTTTCCTTTGAATGTGATGGTAGAGGACATGACTGGACTGGAAGAAGGCTTAGGTTTGCTCCTGTGATGTTGATATTATTCTGTTTATTGATATCCTTGCTAATTACAGAGGCATATTCACTTTGTAAAGTTTCTGAACTGTACTCTGAATTTGCATATGTTTCTTTATGTATGAAATACCTCAATAAAATGCTTATTTAAAAAAATAACACCTGCCACTGCAAAAATTTTAGCATCAAGTGTCTCTTCCTGTGATGCTAATAGCTGCTATAGAATAAAGCTGTTCCAATTGAGAGACACTGACACGAGCATATGTTCAAGAGTTAGTGTGAAGGAATCTGATTCAGGAATTTGTGAATTCTATCTATACTCTTACGTAAAACTAATATGTCTTAGAATGTTGGCCAAGACCTTATAGTTGCTGTCACTTTCCACAGATGTATATATATATATTTTTTAAAGTCATCTTTTTTCTTTACAAAATATATGCACATTTCACTTATTTGAAATGTTAACCCTAGTGTTTTGCATCAGTGCATAAAATCTCCATGGCACCATACAATTGATGATTTCAAATATGAATTTATGTTAAAAATAAATAGCTCTATTAACTGGATTACAGTGCTTACAATGTCTAGTTGTTTCCAATTTTTGTATGCAATACACTTGAAGAAAAGCCTAATTTTCAGCTGATTAAAAATACTTTTTTCAGTTGATCATTGCAAGTTAACTGATGAACAGCTAAGGAGGAATACAAATAGTTGAAGGACACAACTTTAAAATTTTTCATAAGTAGAATTATGATAAATTTATTTGTAAAATAAACATTTCTTATCTATTTATTTATGGGAAGGTAGTCATCAATGCTAATTTTTAACATTTGCCATTATAAATAAATAGACATGTCTCATCTATTTTTTTTTATGTGAAGGTTATCATCAATGCTAATATTCATCAAAAAATAGGAAGGAAATCATGTTGTATCCAGCCTTAGTCCAGGAATAATTTATAGTCATCCATGGATACATGAAAAAAATTGATGAAAAAAACTTCTTTCATCACACTGAGACAAAATTTTATGTTATCCAACAAAATGCGTTCTATTTATAATGTTTCTGTCAGTAATATTTGTAATAATACTTCTTATAATCCAGAAGAAAATTTGAGCATTTTGGGATCATAGGAAAATACCAAATATTAATTTATATTTTTGTGTCAGAGAAGTATGATAGTTAAAACAATTTTAGGTTCCAAAACATATTTTAAGATAACATTCTATCAGAGAAATGGATGAGAAATATGAGTTCAAGAGAAAATAAGTAAGAGTTGAGATGTTAAAAAACAATTTTTTGTGCATTTAAACAATGTATATTTTACTAGGAATTAAATATCTATGGTATTTAGGATCATTCCACTCATTTTCTAAAAGGATTACAACCAATTTGTTTTAAAACATTAAATATTTCTCGAATGCAGAAATCACTTCTTTTGGTATTATTAAAATTTACAAGATATCTTAAGCTAAAAGTGTGTAGGGAATTACATAGTTTTACAAATTCCTTTATGAAGTACTTAGCTAATACAAGTTGAAAACACCTTCTGTAATAAATTTGGTGTTATTCAGTTAAATAGAATACATTCTTAACATTTCCTCAGGATTTTTTTTTTTTTTTTTTTTTTTTTAGTTAATTGAATTTCATGCAAAATGTATAACTTGGAGGTTTGCAAATCCCTCTTAAATTACTTTGAGTTTGCTTTTTAATGAAGATTTTGTTATATGGGTAAAACCTTTTGTTTTTTAGATAAAATTTGAACCTAGCGTAAAAATTATGTTAAGCTATTCAGTAAAAGATGATTGTCTGTTCTCAAACACACAGTTGTCTTAGTTGTTTCACTCTTAGTGAGCATTCTGATTTCACTCAGACCAACCAGGCAGTCAAGTAGAAGTTGTATCTCTGTTGCTAATCTTGCTCAATTCTATTGATATTATTTATTGGTGGAGATAAAAGATACTTAATATACCCTGCTTTTGCTTCAGTTTTCAGACCAGATTTTTAATATGGAAGACAATGGAATCCTATAGACTTAAAACGCTGGTTCAGGCAGTGTTTCAGGCACTTAGCACTGGTAAGGTAAATGCTCAAGAAAGAATATAAATCAGCATTAACATTTAGTTTTGAGAGTTAAGGGTTAATTTTTCTAAGGCTAATTTCTCCAAGCTGGCTTCCCAGATGTGGGGGGTTGAGCACCCTTCTATTTGCTCCATGGAAACGAACAGTGCCTGGTACATAAGGTAATCAATTTTGGATTACTACAAGCCTTGGGAGCCAGGATCCCCTTCTCATTCATCACCCCAAGGGGAGCTGTTTATTTTCCAATGCCTAACTTATAAATCACGCAACCCAAATTTGGGGGCTGTCTCTAGTATCTGTCTTTTGGATCTGCTAGATTTCTGGGCTAAATGATGAATTTGGACACTTGTTATTGCTTTTGCCTCTGAGCTTTCTCCTGTAAATGCTGTTCCAGCAGGCTTAGTGTGTATTTGCACCCTGGATATATGCCTTTGTCCATTCAACACCTTGTGCAAAATTTATATGCTATAAATATATGTGTATGTACATGAAAGAAAAAAGAGAGAAACAAAAATAATTAATACCCATATTATAATGCTGATGCCACCACATTAGAATTCTTAGTGTAACAGCTTCAAAAATTCATTGGTGAAAATATCACTTACTGGGTTATAAGGTTTCATAAGATACTGCTTGTAAAGTACGTACAAGAGCGTTCAGTGTTCATTCATTAATTTATTGATATACGAATATATTTGTTCATTCACTTTTAATGTTGATGGAGTATCTATAACCAGTCAGATGGTATTCCAAACACATGGCATTAAGAAATTATCAATAGATATGAGGTATCATTTTAACAACAGTTTTAACTATATACAGTACCATTATTACAATTATTTTAGTTTTAAGTTATGGCCGCATTGAAATGAATTGTGAGTTTGTTAGGTTGGTGCAAAAGTAATTGCAGTTTTTGGCATTACAAGTAATGGCAAAATATTACAAATATGTTATTTATAATCTATTTAAATCCATGTCTATAAACCGTGTGTGTGTGTGTGTGTGTGTGTGTGTGTGTGTGTAAGTGTGTGTTCTGGTTAATTTTAATCTTCATTTTACTGCTGGAGAGTTTTTTTTATATTGGAGTGCTCTAGTTTGCAACACACATAGATTGGCCATTTATATTCATTTGAAATATATACTCAGGACCTGATACTCTAGAAGTCTGATACAAATATGTGAATTCATCCAGCTTTTCTAGGTTTGTACCTCATAAACAATAGAAGCATTAACCAACTGTATGCCTAGCAAATGTCACAGATAAATTTTTAATGAAATAAGCATTATTTAAATATGGGAATTATAAGGAACACTTGCCTCCATTTAAAGACGGTGTAAGAACCTAGAAAGTTGAATAAAACATATCCTTATAATAGTGTACTTGATTTATAATTCCTTCCTGACTAGATTTTTGTCACTTTCCACCAGCTACATATTTAGCTAAACATTCAGCCAAATCCTGCCACAGAAATAGTATTGCATCTGCCTTCTGCTCTTGGAACACTTAAAAGGACAGAGACTTAGAAAGTCACCACATTTACATAATGGACATTTGTCTGTCTTTACACATATTTGCAGTTGTGATAGCATTTAACCCAAGGCTTTCTATCATGATATACTACCTAACATTTGATAACATCTTACCTGCTTCTGTTATAGGCAAATTCAGCAAACTAAATCTAAGAATTTAGAAGAACAAATTAGCTATGGTAAATCTATTGTGTTGATACATAAATAAAAATGAAGTGCAGTTTTCATATAGTGTTATACACATTGAAAAGTACTTCCAAAACACTTGAAGGAATATAAAATGTGTATGGTTTGTACTGCTATGGTCATGCTATGAGGTTTTCTAATTGTTCCTTGTTGAAAGGATGGAAGCTTAGTCAGCAATTCCATATTCTGATTTCAAAATTTTAAAAAGCTGAATCTTAATCCAAAATTGTTGGCTGGGCACAGTGGTTCATGCCTATAATCCCAGCACTTTGGGAGGCCGAGGCAGGTGGATCACGAGGTCAAGAGATCGAGACCATCCTGGTCAACATGGTGAAACCCCGTCTCTACTAAAAATACAAAAATTAGCTGGGCATGGTGGTGCATGCCTGTAGTCCCAGCTACTCGGGAGGCTGAGGCAGGAGAATTGCTTGAACGAGGTGGAGGTTGCAGTGAGCTGAGATAGCACCATTGCACTCCAGCCTGGGTAACAAGAGCGAAACTCCATCTCAGAAAAACAAACAAACAAACAAACAAACAAAAAAAACCCCACAAAACTGTTGTTCTTTCAAATGTAAATATAAAATGATTTTCCTTTTTTTCTTGTTTTTCTGACATTAATGCAACACACGGTTGCTTTGGACAACTTAGGGCATACCGAGAAATACAAAGAAATACCTTGAATTACTCTAAACTTCACAACTCCAAATTTATTAATTTTGAAAAGTAGTCTTCCCTAGTAATAACATTAACTATTTTTAGCCTGTTATAATAGATATATTCATCTCTTTTATGCAGTCTAATCCCTGTAATTTAAAAATAAAGCAATGTTAATTCTACTTTCTATACCTTTGAGGACAAGGAAATTGTGCAAAGTATTCTTAACTTGGATTCCAAGTGATTATATGTATAGTAGTATTGATTTACAAAGTTAAAGGGTAGAGTAGAAATAGATTTCACGTCAGGAGTTCAACAACAACAACAACAAAAATTTAAATATGTGCCCAGGCACTGTCTTAGGTGCTATGATACAAGATGCTAATTATAGCATGGTCATAATTTTCAAAGACTTGAAACCCCAAAGAAAGGAGAAGCAAAGGCATAAATACTAACATGAAATTCCATGCAAACTCTGATATAATAAGATACATACAATAAAATGCATACCTGAGACACAAAGGAAAGGAGCAAATCTGAAAGGACATGGATCAGTTCGTCAGGAAAATGGGGCTGGGAAACACACTAGTAGAGAACTCCAGTGTGATTTTATAGAATACGCAAAATCAAAGACACATAAAAGCGCATATTGAGGAATTCAGGAATTTAGCATGGCTGTTGTGTGGATGTGAAGTAAGGTGTGCCCAGATTTGAGGTATGTTTTTGGTAAGGTGGGAAATGTGAATAAGTGAAGACAGCTGAAGATAAGAACAAATGGTTGGAGGTTGTGGCAAATTGTAAAGCATCTGATGCATCACAAAAGAGTGCACCAATGGCTGGGCTCAGCGGCCCATGCCTGTAATCCCAGTACTTTGGGAAGGCAAGGCAGGTGGATCATGAGGTCAGGAGTTCAAGACCCTCCTGGCCAACATGATGAAACCCTGTCTCTACTAAAAATACAAAAAATTAGCCGGGCGTGGTAGTGCACATCTATAATCCCAGCTACTCAGAAGGCTGAGGCAGGAGCATTGCTTGAACCCAGGAGGTGGAGGTTGCAGTGAGCTAAGATCATACCATTGCACTCCAGCCTGGGTGACAAAGCAAGACCCCATCTCAAAAACAAACAAACAAACAAACAAACAAACAAAAGGGTGCTCCAATAAAATTTATTACAGAAATATGTGTGGATGTGCAGAACAAACAAACAAGGTCTGTAAGGCAAGTAAGGTGTGAAATGCATGTAAGAACTGCAAGAAATTTCTTGTGGGTTTTAGAAAGCACTTAGGATAGTTCTTACCTCAGGCATATAAGCATGCGCCAGCCCTCTTCTTCATAGCTTCCTGGCTATACTCTATCTGGGTCTGACAAGAGTGACTTTATCATCGTATCAACAACTTTCACTTTGATACCATGGACTTTCACCTTCAGTCAGGGTTTCCCAACCTCAGTACTACTGCCTTTTTGGGCTTGCCGCTTCTCTATTGTGGAGGGCTCTCCTGTGCATCATAGAATGTTTAGCAACCTCCTTGGCGTCTACTTATTAAATTCAAGTAATACCTTTAGCCACTTTCTCCATTTGTAGTGTTCAAAAGTATCTTCAGACATTGCCAAATGTTCCCTGGGAGTCAGTAATTGCTTCCCAATTGAGAACCACCTCATTTAATAGTCTCCTGAGTTCCATGTTATGGAATTATATGATGAGACAGAGTAGAGAGGAAACTCCGGTGGCCATCTAACTAAGCGTGTAAAGGTGTGGAAAGGACAGAGGGAAACGGAGGCAGATGATCTAGCCTGGAAACTATTACAATAGCTTTCTCTATTTCTATGACTAAGGATACTTTTTGATGTACAAAATAGCAATGTTACCAAAATAAATATTTAAGCTTCTATAAAATGTCAACTCACAAATATTCATCTATTGCCTACTATTCTGAATACAAATGTCATTGCCAATTACATCATATTATTAAATATATGCCATAGTGCTAAATCACAGCTCTAGTTTATGCATTTAATATTTTGTATAATGTCTGTGGCTTTTCTTTTTGTAGATTCAACTATCCTAAATGTGTTACTCCCTTTTCTCTGTAACTGTAAACACCAAGGTTTAATTACATTGGAAACAGAACACTAATGCTCATAGAAGTACATCTAAGCTGAGATTGTGGAAATCATAATGAAAGCATATGTTATTGCCATCTTGGAGAATTTATTTCTTTATACCTATTTTTAATAAATACATGGGATCAGCTATACAAGAAGCACAATGTTAGGCTCTGTAGACATGATAGTCAGCAGTAGTAACTTTCTTGCCCTCATGAGCTTGAAGTTTAGGGGAAGAGTCGAACATTCATCAAATAACCATACAGTACAAGTGAAACTGTACTTACAGAAAGTGCTGTGGAAGAGACAAAGTAGGGAAAACCTTTTGAAATAATTACAGTGATCATATTAAGTTCAGAGTTATAATCACATTTCAGTATTGCTGCCCAGAGTGACACCTTTAGGGCTATGGCTGTGGCTCAAGAGCATACTTTCATTTTATGTGAAAATGCATGTAGACTATATTTGAACTGATTTATTACTCTATAAAAGTCTTATTTATTATTCTACATATTCTTATAAAAACAAGTGTAATCTGCAGTTGACCCTTGAACAACATGGGTTTCAGCTATGACGGCCAACTTACACATGGAAATTTTTTCAATAAAAGCTACACCAAGTATGCCTGCCTCTCCTGCCTCATCCTCCCCCTCCTCCATTTATTTAACCTCTGCCACCCTTGAGACAGCAAGACTAATCCCTCCTCTCTTCCTCCTTTTCCTCAGTCTACTCAACATGAAGATGACTAGGATGAAGACCTTTGTGATGACCCACTTCCACTTAATGAATATAAATGTAGTTTTAAAAAATAATTTTCTTAATAACATATTTTACTCGAGCTTACTTTATTATAAGAATACAGTATATAACATATAAATGTAAAAAAAATGTGTTAACCATCTGCTCATATTACTTGTAAGGCTTTGAGTCAATGGGAGGCTAGTAGTAAAGTTTTGGGGGAGTTAAAACTTATGTGTAGAGTTTTGACTGTGTGGAGGGCAACACTCCTAACCCTCATGTTGTTCAAGAGTTGACTGTACATTTAATTCATTAAAAGGAGTAATTTTGTGTAAATATAATCTACAAAACACTGGGAATTAGTTAACTAAATAGTTACGGACAGGGTTGGGATTTAATGTTGTTATATAAGAAGAATTTTGCGTCAAACAAGACTGAATTCTTTATGCAAATAATACCAAAATTTATGATGCAAAGTTCTGTATATAACAAACTATTTACTCTCTAACACCTTGTAAGTATCACTAATGTTTGCCGAATAAATGAATGGAAAAAAAAAAAAACAAAAAACACTTGCTCTGTGTAAGGCACTGTGAAAGGCAAGGCATTACTTTTGAGGACCTAACAAATGAGGAAGAGAAAGAGCTATATTCATACTGGATGTATAATACTGCAATGTGGAACAGTGATTTACATAACTATCTAATATCTTGGGTCAGAAAAACATGGCTTCCTATGGAAGAGAGTGGAAATATCCAAGAGGTTTCGGAAAGGAGTTTGAATGGATCTTGCAGCATGAGAAAGTACGTGAAAGGCAGAATTGTGGGAAAGAAAACTACTGCCATAGGAAAAATGTAGGGAGATGATGTGGCTAAGAAAACAAAGACAACCAATGACCTTTAGTGACCTGCATCAATGATATAATTGAAGGCTTTAGGAGAGCTAACTAGCAGTGGCAAGGCAAAAGTACTGCACTTGAGAAAACACCGTTCAAAGATGTGAAGCAAAGTGTTTAAAAGGCCATTCAAGTAATTTTCCAAGTTTTTATCTAGAGACTCCTTTGTGCTCTTGAAAGTATAAAAGTATAAAAGGGTTTATTATTGAAGATTTCAATGAACTTTTATTTTTATGAGTTATAATTTTCAAGATTAGACATTGAAACAATGCAATTAAAAACTACTAGCCAGGAGAGGTGGCTCACACCTGTAATACCAGCACTTTGAGAGGCTGAGGTGGGCAGATTGCTTGAGGACAGAAGTTCAAGACCAGCCTGGTCAACATGGAGAAACCCCAACTCTATTTAAAATACAAAAATTAGTCAGGCGTGGTGGCTCCTGCCAGCAGTTCAGGAGGCTGAGACACGAGAATTGCTTGAACCTGGAAGTAGATGTTGCAGTGAGTCAAGATCAAGCTGCTGCACTCCAGCCT
>NW_016107677.1:168335-250475 GCF_001604975.1 Cebus imitator | reverse complement strand
AAAAAAAAAAACCTTATTAATTTATTTAAGAGTAACTATGATAAACCCTTGAATTTAACATAAGTAACATGCTTTACAATATACAACGATATTTTTCCAAACCGAAAACAGTGAGACTATTGGCATTGTTTTGCATATTTGCAAATTTAATGGCTGGCTTAATTGCAGATACCCTGAATTCACATATATGGTTCTGCATTCAATCCTCTGCTCTCTTTTGCTTTGACTAAAGTATATGAAGAAAATCTAGCCTTACACCCACGTATAGTTAGAAAAGGGAAAAGCCTTTTAGTGGTTTATTTAGATAATTGTAGATATTCTTTGATTCTAAACTAAGACTCGCAAGTGGTAGTTTCTTAAATGATAATGGCAATGTGGAATCTAAACCTATATCAATCAATGTTTTGCAGTATATTAAAATTCATTGTTTTCTGTTATACTTTGAATGCATCTTTTACTTCTGCATTATTTTCTACCCCTTACATTAGTCTATTGGGAAATGCTCATTCAATTTGTTATGCAGATTTTACAGATTTTGACATATTTTATTATAAAATTTAAAACATCATACTTGGTAATATTACCACCAATATCCTCAGAAAAGTATGTGTTGGGAAGCTATCAAGCATATGGTGGTGGATGCAATTTTTCTTAAATTACAATTTTTGCCTGAAAGCTTAAATTTTATCATTGCCAACAAATACTGTAATTTATTTTTTTGGAAGTGATAGACTCACTTGGTTAATTTGTGAGAACGTATCTGCCAAATATGCAAGCCTGCATAACCAAAGTATATCAGTTGCTTTTACAAGTACAAATGTTTTTCCATGAAAAGAAAGCTGCTAGTTTAGCTCATCACTCAAACAATGGCAAAAATACTTTCCTTTGAGGAAACCATTGTACTTTCATTATAAGGAAGCAGGATCAGGCTGAACGTTAAAAAGATACATACTCAAGGGTTAATGTTCAATATAAATTTTGAATTTTTACTGTGTCATCAAGAGCATTCTTAAATGAACCTGATTTTTTTTTAACTGTGTGTGCATAGTAAATATTAGAATCCACTACAGTTAGGTGCCATTGCCTTGATTCATGCTCATAATTATCCATATAATCTCAACACATGAATAAGACAAAGGCAAGAAAGTTCTCATAAAAATAATCTTGACCTTCATAACCTCCTGAAAGTGTTTCAGAAACCCTGAAGTGTTCACAGACAACACTATGCAATCCTGGCCTGTGGTAATTAAATAAAGTAGCTACTTATTTTATTTTCTAAATTTTGGTTTCATAATTGTTCACGATAAAGCTCAACTTACATTTATTTGGTGGACTTCAAGTTGGCTTTCCAACTCTTACTTTTTTTCTAAATATGAATGGATATAACACAATAAGTTATTATTTGTTTTTTATCGTTCTGACCCCAGGTATTGATCTTATATGTTAACAAATATCTCTAGAATACCTCTCCACTTCCAGGGTACGATTTTCAAAACGGATTAAACTATCTAAAATAAAAACATAATATTCAGCATTATACTATGACAGCAAATGTCACAAAGTCACAAATGAACTCCAAACTTCACACTTTTTTGGTTATGATATAATGAATTGTTATGAGCAAGTAAATAATAAGAAATGTATTAAGTTACAAAAGCTCTTTTAACAAAGTGATACAATAATTAAGAGTGGAGGAGAAAATAAGGTAAGTTTATGTTTTAAAAGGCTTTACGATGGGAGCTAAACAGTGTGTACCCATAGACATACAGAATGGAATAATAGATAGCGGAAACCTGAAAGGATGGGAAAGTGGGAGGGGAGTGAATAATGAGAAATTGCCTATTGAGTGCCATGTACGCTATCTGGGTGATGGTTACACTAAAAGCTTCAAATTTACCACTGCACAATATATCCATGCAACAAAACTGAATCAGTACCACCTGAATCTATTTATAAGAAAAGGCTTTAAGTCTCATTCTGATGCAAGGATCAAGACACAGAAGACCTCACATCTGGCTATCATTTAATTGCAACAGTTTCCATCTTTTCATCTGCTAGGGGGATATCATAATCTTTCTTATTATAAGTAAGAAGTAAACTGGCAAATTCTATATTCTTTAGCAAAATATATTGTTGTTAAAATAATTAAAAACATCTATTTTATCCATATATAATTTCATCCCCTTGTGTCATGGAGCTGTTTCTTTCTGTTTTGCTTGTTTGCTTGTTTGCTTCTTTATTAAATCAGTTCAGATAACTTACTTCAAAATAGTATTATATTTCTGTAGGAGAGAAAAAGTAAAATATTTTTCTAATCTATTGCAAGGGTCATTGCTAACACTCTTAAAACAAAAGGCAGATAAAGAAGACAGAAGGTTTACAGATTCATTTAACCAAAGTTTTATGTGACACAGGAGGCTTTAGAAAGGAAGAACCAAAGAAATGGGAAAAACTGTATATTTTTATACTTAGGTTTGATGAAGAATTTTATAGTTGTATAGAAGTATGATTGGATAAAATTAGATAATCTAATGGTATTATACTGGATGTCTTCATCCATCTTTTTGTTGCTATATCAGAAAACCACAGACTGGTTCATTTATAAAGATGAGAGATTTATCTTCCATTCTGGAGGGAATGGAAGTCCAAGAAAATGGCACTGACATTTGGTGAGGACTTTTGTGCTACATCATCCCATGGAAGAAAAAAGGGCAAGAGCGAAATCATGAGAGAGAAAGGTGGGCAAACTCCTTCTTATTAGGCATCCATTCCCTCAAGAACTAACTAACCTATTTCCAGAATAACAGCATTACTCCATTCATGGGGCAGGGTCTTCATAAACGAATTACTGCTTAATGATCCTAACTCTCAACATTGTTGCATGGAATTAAGTTTCTAACAGGAATTTGTATTTGGGGGGGCAAATTCAAACCATGGCACAGGGAATGTAACAGTCAGACAATTAGGTATGACGCTCTGTCACAAAGAAAGTCAGGGGAAGATCAGAGTATCCTTGCTTCTGCAGTTTTCTCAATTACCAAGATGGCTTATTATGGAGTATCATATTCTGAGCCCCAACACTTCTAATCTAGCTATCAATGCAAAATAGTCAAGCACAAATAACTTAGAACGCAGTTGATGACACTGGCAAAAAATGAGTAGAAATAGTAAATGAGTATCTCAGGAATAACTACAAAAGGTCATTTACTACTTGATCATTATATGTAAAAACATTTGTAATGTGTGGCTTTTCTTTCTTTCTTTCTTTTTTTAAATTGCATTTTAGGTTTTGGGGTACATGTGAAGAACATGCAAGATTGTTGCATAGGTACCAACATGGCATTGTGATTTGCTTCCTTCCTCCCCATCACCTGTATCTGGCATTTATCCTGATGCTATCTCTCCCCAACTCCCCACCCCCTGCTGTCCCTCCCCTATTTCCCCCCTACAGACCTCAGTGCGTGATGCTCCCCTACCTATGTCCATGTGTTCTCATTGTTCAACACCCACCTATGGGTGAGAACATTAACTCACTAAATATAGAGAAGAGAATGAAATTTAGCAATGGCAAAGCTTAAGCCTTTCTGTTTGACTTCCACAAAATAAAATATTTATTTTAGAAATGTTTTAATATAATTTCGGGTCCATCATAATCTATTTTAATATTATAAAGAGTATTGTAACTATATTTTCAAGAATATTTTAAAATTGTGCAGCATTTTATGCACTGTTTTACTTGTAAATTTCAGTTAAAATTATTAAGCATTTAATAAGCCTATTTTGTGTCAGGCTCTTTGTTAAAAAGATGGATTCGTTGTTTGAAGAATTGTAAAATTAAGAGGACAAAAACAGACAGCTGAGAATTACTACATACAATTATAATTTAGGATACAGGTCTGTGAGATTTATATACAGATTACTTGATATTTATAAGCTATCCATCTATGGAAATTCCAGATACTTAACTTCAGAACCTTAGCAGGAGATATTACAATTGTATGTGTGTGTGTGTGTGTGTGTGTGTGTTTGTGTGTGTGTGTGTGTATAAATACATACATATATATATATGCATTTTCTTTCATTTTTGATGAAATTGCTTTATGCTTGTGATTTTCAGGAAGGAAAGCTAGATTATGAGCCAGAACTAACTTAATCTTCACTTAAATTCCTTATTAGCTTTGTGATCTTGGATAAGACTACCCTGTATCCTAAAGTATAATTGTATGTAGTAATTCTCAGTTGTTTGTTTTTTCCTCTTAATTTTACATTTTTTTAAACAGTGAATCCAACTTTTTAATAAAGAGCCTGGCACAAAATAAGTATTTACTGAATGTGTAATACTTTTAACTGAAATCACAACAGGTAGAATGGTGTATAAAAAGCTGTGCAAAATTGCCATTTGGACAAGGCTTGTTTCAACATGATAATTTCTCTTCCTATCAGAGAGATCTATACAGACAGGCTTTAGTTATATATATATCATTATATCTATAAAATAAGAGGAAATATGACAAAATGCTAGGATGTAACAGCTTTGTAGTGGTATGTGTTTGTTTATCATTCTATTTTCCGGGCTTTTATCTGTGTTTGAAATACATCATCACACATTATATATTTTCTTGAATATAGATATGTGACATTTCCCTAATTTATTAGATTTCAGATTTTTCTGTCTCTGAAATATCATATAGTAATAATGTTCTATGGTATAAAATTTGGTAAACATTTTAACACCAAATTATTAAAAAATTTTAAAGAAAATTGCCAAGCACTATTCTATGTCCAATTTAGGTTAAATGGTGATACTTTGTAGTAGAACTAATTGCCATAGGTTGCTTTCTTTGTATATTATCAGCAGCCTAGGATTGAGCCCCTTAAAATAATGAAAGGAGGGTTATTGTTGTAATCTACGATGTCACTACCAAAAGGGACTTTGAGGTTCCCCCAAGAAATTGCCATTCAGTAATAAAAATCTATTTTTCTAGAAATTGCCTTAAATTGAAGCTTGAAGACTTTAAATAAAAAGCAGACTTCAGTAATTTAATTTTAATAAGTAAAATTAAATTTGAGTTTGTATCCAATGAAATGTTTGTAATGACAGAGTATAATCGACTTGGATTTGGCACACAAAATGTCATGTTGTATGCCGTGGCCAAAGGAAGTCAGATGGCTAAATACAACATCTACAGGATGGGAAAGTATACTCTTCCCACAAGAAGTTACTGCTGGACACATGGTAATTGGCAAGAATATTTAATCCTTTTTCGGGGAGGAAGAATAAATAGAAACAAAAAATAGAAACCATGGTAATCCTCTCTCTGGTACAAAAATATTTACTTTTTTTGATGCAAAATTTACTTACTGTTTTCTAAGGAATACACCCCAAAATCTCATTCAATCGTGGTATTAGGCTTGATGTGCAGGATGTCATGA
This sequence comes from Cebus imitator, assembly GCF_001604975.1. Classification (NCBI taxonomy): domain Eukaryota; kingdom Metazoa; phylum Chordata; class Mammalia; order Primates; family Cebidae; genus Cebus; species Cebus imitator. The sequence goes on along the minus strand of NW_016107677.1, from coordinate 245,042 downwards.
TAATCTTTACCTAAGATTTGATGTGGCTTCTCTTACATCAGAGACCAGTGAACTAAGACAAAGTTATTTTTTCCTTCTACTTATGCAACGTGTAATGAGACAATGAGAAGCAAGTATGTAATAACTATCTGCAATAAGCATTCTAGTGTCTGGTATGTAGAGAGGAAGAAGGGGATGTGAGGCACATAACAGTCTCTGGTCATAATTATTCCGAAGTCCTCTAAGTCAAATGTTGTGAAGGATATTGTCTTTAAGGTAGGAAATAGTCCTTAATTAGGCCTCAATTCTGTGAGTAGTTTCTTTATGGGGTTTGGATTTCCTCTCTGGGAGGACATTCCTTACCCATATCTGGAAAGAAAATTGAGGAATATGTCATTCTTGGGAGTTGAGTAGTATTCTCAGTCTGCTTCTTCTATCAATATTTGTAGTACCAAAGGTAATATTTTTACCTCTTACTCCATGCATGAATTGGTGGTACAGCTCTGAAATCCTTTTTTCCTTTATGTACCAATATTCATACCCACAGTTTGTTGGAGAAATGTTTTTTTTCTCTAGATCATATATAATAATAAAAATCTATCTCAGCTCCCTCTACTGGGTACGGAGACTCAGCTCCTCAAGAGACAACCAACCATCTCTAGGAAATTTCCTTCTCTACTATCAGCTGGATTTTTTTCTGCTGTTAGCTAAAGAAGTAATTCTTTCCTATTCCCCTGCTGGGGAATCTTCCTACTTATTTCCTACAGATTTCCAAACTAGAGGAGGCAAGACATTAATGTTTTTTTTTACTTAATATACTCTTGGTAAGTCAATGTTCTTTGTGTAAAGGCTCCGTCATTTAAGATATAATTTCACTTTTGCAACTATAAAATAAGTCTTAAACTATGGTAGAGGAAAGGGATTTGGTTCCAAGGTGGTTATAGTAAACAGGAACTTTTAGGGTACTAAAAAGTCATGGTCGGCATGACTAATGGTAGGGATTCCTATTAGGCAGAACTTTTAAAAAAGGCACAAGAAAGAATAATATAATAGTAAAGTAGGAAAAATGAAGAGACTGAACATTTCAGTGAAGATAAAGACCCATTTCAGTTAGAGTGAGAGAATGGGAGAGATTGAGATAATAGTTGGTGGTTGTTAGAGTCAGAATTTTGGAACTCACACAATTAAACATCACTATTCTGCAGAAAGAATAAAAGATTTGGGACTATGTCTTAAGTATTTCTATTTAATTTTATCTGAAATATAAGATATCTAAAATGTGTTATTTTTTGCACATTTTCTCAAAAAATCCTTGGCATGCATAGTATCTATTACATGTAAAAACTGAGAGATAAAAATTCACTTTATTAATTTCACATAGAATTCCAGAAATAAAAATAAAAGGTAGATTCAATATTTTATGTCATAATGGGAAAAAGGAACTACTAATAAATGCTGTTTTCAATACAAGGATTGTTTGCTCAAATCTGTGGTTTCAATTTGAATTAAAGCGACACATACAAACCTACTGTTATCATTCCTTTCTAAATAAAGCACTTATTTCACCAAAGTCAGCACTAGTAGAAACAAGAGGTAAATGATTGATTAAATTGTTAACCAGAGAGAATTACATTTATCAAGAAGTGTGACTTTCCTTGGAATTTGGACTGTAACCTAGGTAAACCTTAATTTACATAGATGAGCATTGTTGTTGTAATATATTGTCCACAATGTTTTGAGGCCAATACAAAGGATTTTCTAAAAACATAACTCCATATAATTAAACTCTCACTGTGAAACTTCTAAAGAATTGTAATTGCTTTTGCACAATTCTGTGATCAAAACAGTGATGAGATTGATGGTAAAATAAAATCTACACTCTCTTAGTGAGAAAATGCAATGCTTAGTTGCATTTTCTATGCAATGCTTAGTTCTTTTGCAGAATATTACTTGAATGAATGCACTGGGAAGTTTGGAAATGTGTGGTCCTAAATAAACCCTATAATCTGGAGATTTACATACAATATTCCAACTACATTGAGATATTTATTCATTTTTTCAAAGGTACTGTGACGGGGATTGGGAATACAAGGAGAAAATAGCAATGTTCTTGCCTGACATTTTGAAAACTGAAGCACTGCTTTCATAGACTTCTCAGGAGTTCTTATGCTCAAATAATTTTTTCCTGTCAGCTTTAAAGTTAGAAAGGCTACTGGACATGGGACAAGTGAGTTTTTATTAATCAAGTGCTTCTACTGTTTTCCTGAAGGTAAGGTATAAAAACATAGAACTTACTGAAATGCATTGAGAAAACTCACTTTATCATCTACTTTAAAGCCAGTAGATCTGATGTGAACATCTTTCAGAAAAATGTTAATGATTAAAATTTTTAATTGAAAATCTAAAAATGCAGACATGTATGTGGACTCCCTGGTGATTTAAGAGTGATTGATGGTATTTTCTACAGTAATGTTGAATATATGATTTTAAAACTATTTTCTAAAAGAATATTTTTATAATTTTACCGAATCTAAGGTGTCACAAATAGTAAATACATCTTTAATTTATGTGTAATTAAAAAATATAAGACCAAATAATGACAGAGAGTCACTGGTTAAAAAAAATCCTCATTTCCAACATCGTAAAATGGGAACATGAATAATGAAATCAATAAAATAGAATATAGAAACACACAAACACACATGTATTTTTTTTAAAGATAATTGTAGATGCAATTCAGTTATTAGAAATAACATAGACAGATCCCATGTACCCTTGACCTAGTTTCCCACAATGGTATCATCTTGTAAAACTACAGTGTAATATCCCATGTGAGAAATTGACATTGATACAATCCACTGATATTATTTAAATTTCTCCAGTTTTACATGCACTCAGCAATGTGTATGCATGTATGTGTACTGATATTTTATACTATAAAAATGTTTAAGTGTCTATTTGTGCATCCATCACCACACTCAAAATGTATAATAATTCAATTACAGCATTGATATCTTGTGTTGCCCTGTTACCTGGCCTCCCTTCCACTCTCAGACCCCAGCCCTAAACCCTGGCAATCACTAACTCATTCTTCATTTCTGCAATTTCTTCACTTCAAGAATATTAAAGAAATTGAATCATATCATATGTAATCTTTTGGTATTGGCTTTTTTTTTTCACTAGGCATAATTCCTTGGAGATTCATCCAAATTATAGCATTTTCCAATAGCTGGTCAATAGTCAATAGTTGGTTCCTTTTCGTTGGTGAGTAGTATCTCATGGTATAAATAATTACCTACTGAAGGATATCTAGATTGTTTCCATTTCTGGGCTATGACAATTAAAGCTGCTCTGAAGATTCGTGTACAGATGAATGTAAGTTTTTTGGTAACATAAGTTTTCATTTTTTGGGGATAAATGTCCAAGAGTACAGTTTCTGGTAATTGGTTTAGTTTTTATCTTCCGATTAATTTATATGTTTTGTTTTAATCTCATGTTTGGTTTTAGAAGAAGCTTTTAAATTATTTTTCCAAAGTAGCTTTACCCTTTTGCAACCCTCATTCTTGCCAGCATTTTGTGTTATTGCTATTTTTAAGAAAATTTTAGTCATTCTATAGGCATGAGCTGATTCTTGTGTTAATTTGCATTTTCAGAATTTCTAATGATTTTGAACATTTTTATGTGCTTACTTGCTATTTGTACATTCTGTTTGTGAAATGTCTATGCCTTTTGTCATTTTCTAGTTGCATTGTTTGCTGTTTTTTACTGCAGCCTTTGAGAGTTCTTTATATAGTCTATATACTAGTTCGTTTTTGGATATGTGGTTTACAAATATTTTCTTCTTCTGTATAGCTTGCCTACTCGTCCTCTTGACAAGATATTTTACAAGGAAAACTTTACATTTTGATGAAGTTCAACTTATTAATTTATCCCTTAATGGATTATTCTTCTATTGTCAACTATAAGCTCTCTCTGCCTCGCAGTGGATCTCAAGGATTTCCCTCTTTTATTTTCCCTAAAACTTTTGTGGTTTTACATTTTACATTTATGTCTGTGATCTATATTGAGTTTGTTTGTTTGTTTTTGCTAATAGATGGCCAGTTGCTCCAGTGCCATTTATTGAAAATGGTTTCATTGAATGGCTTTCACAACTCTGTTGAAAATCATCATTTGGACATGAATGTATATTTTTGAACTTCAAAATATCATTGCTTTTTGGTCAGGCCTCTGTACCATTCCATACTTCTGACAAAAGTTTAGCAATTTAATTTGTAAATTACTTAATCTATCTCTTTTTCAGTTTCATTTTCTATAAAAATAGAGGCTGAGATTTTATGCTTTTTACCTTTTTTAATGTTTATACAAGTGAGACTAAAAACTTTATGAGTTTGAATAATGCATACATTCCTGTGACACAAGATTGCATTCTCTACATAAATAAGAAAAATCTCATAGCTCTATCCATGAGAGAAAGCCACATGAAGATTTCAAACTAAGCATAACTGAAAGGAAGGCACTTACTCTTAAGAATGAGTAATGTACTGACATCATTTTATATATGCTAAATAAATGTCCATTTTCCCAAACAATAGCTGTTAATCAGAGCAACGTGATAGCAAAAATAGTCACCTGTTGCAAAGTCTCCAGGTCCTTTTAGAGAAAAAAAATAAAAGCTTCAATTTTAGGTTCCTTTCCCAGAGTTGGCAAACTATTACTCATGCAATAACTTTGGCTCAATGCCTGTTTTTGTAAAAAAAAAAAAAGTTCTATTAAAATGTTATCATTCATATATGCTTACATATTGCCTTTGACTCCTTTCATGCTACACAGGCATATATAAATGTTTGTCACAGAGACGACTTAGCTTGCAAAGCCAAAACCGTTTATTATCTGTATATTTATGTAAAAAGTTTGCCAGCTTTCTGGCTTTATTGGAGGAGATGTGCTTAGTTTCTGGGAGACATTAAACTACATTCATTTAGATAAGAGGGAGGCTAATAAATATGAAAAGAATATCAGTGTAAACGTGTACACATATAGGGAATACCCAACTTCTGGAAAAGTGTAGTTCAAGTTTCATTTGAATGTCATTTAGTAAACATATTCAATACTCATACAATGACTTATTCACCTAGTAGGGCAAAATGAGTTTTGGGGCCATCATATCTTCTATTCAGCATTTAATATATGCAATATATATATATTGCAAATGTATATTTTGGAGTGAGTTATAAAAGTAACTTTTGGATAAAGCACTTTATTCACTCTATCATTAATCTGTCTTTTTTATATAATCAGGAAAATGTTGCAATTTTAAGCTTTTAAAAATCGACCTCTTCAAGCATTTATCCTTTGTGTTACAAACAATTACACTCTTTATTTTAAAATGTACAATTAAGTTGTTATTGACTATAGTCACCTTATTTTACTATCAAATAGTACGTCTTTCTCTCTCTCTCTCTCTCTCTCTCTCTCTCTCTATATATATATATATATATATATATATATATAATCATTAATCAACCCCGCCTACCTACCAGCCACCCACTACCTTCCCAGCTTGGTAACCATCCTTCTACTCTTTGTCCATGAGTTCAATTGTTTTGATTTTTGCATCCCACAAATAAGTGAGAACATGCAATGTTTGTGTGTTAAGTGAGATAAGCCAGGTACAGGAAGACAAGCATAATCTATCTTTTAATTGCTGTATATATATCATTTATATTTAAGGTTATTATAGGTATTACTGAATTATTAATATTGATGTTAGGGCTTAAAATCCACTATTTCATTATTCATTTTCTGTATCTGATGATTCTCATTCCTCTGTTTCTCTTCTCCTATCACTTGGTGGATTATTTGAATACTCTTTAAGATTTCATCTTGATTTATTTATAGTGTGTTTGAGTATGTCACTTCATTTAGTTTTCTCAGTGGTTGCTCTATTGGTTATATACATAAATTATCATAGTTCACTCATGTTGACATTTTGCATAGCCTTGAAGTAAAGTACAGAAAACTTGCTTCCATTTTGGTCCCTTTACTCTCTCACTTTTTAAGCATAATTTTCCTGAACATTTCCTATTCACCTCTTGAACCCCACATCAGATAATGTGATAATTTTCTTCAATCACCAAATATGACTAAGACTCATGAGAAGCAAGTGGTCTATATTTTCATATTTTTAAACAATTCCAATATGTTCCATTTCTTTTTGAAGTTATATCACTTCATTTTTCTTTTGAGAATACAATTTAACCATTCGTTGAGGATAGATTTGCTAGCAAGGAATTGACTATTTTTTCTATCTGAGAACACCTTTTTCTCGCAACTCCATGATACTATGACACTTACGGGGAACATTTTCACCAATAAAAATATAGGCCCCCAAAACTTCTATTCTCTTCCGTCCTTAGAGAATGATTTGTATCTTTCATCTCACCTCAACCCTGGACATACCTATATTTTTCATTGTCTTAATTTTTAAAAATGTGATTGCTTACTAAAATATGTAAGACAGGATGTAAGAATTTAAGTCAGGAGATTTGGAGGACATAGTAGAAATTTATTACTTAGCTAGAGAACTTTGCTGGCCCTCAGTATTCTCATTCATACACAAAAGAGGGAACAACTATATGAGTTCCTTGCAGGTTGGTGGAAGTATGATGCTATGCTCTATTACCAACAATTTAAAAATTTTTATTTTCTTTTAAATATTTTATTCATTTTAAATACATTTTAATTATATTTTCCCTGGTGGATTATATAAGAATTATAATAAAAAAGATTCCCATTGAAAAATCCTGGTTCTTAATATCTATAAACTTTTAAAGATAAATATCTTTGACTTATTTTTTATACTTTTAGGTTTACATTTATTAAAATAATCAGAATTACATACATATTCTTAGGCATTTTATATTTTTATTAACCATACAATACTATCAAAGCAAAACTTGCTCCAGACAAGATTAAACAGACAAGGAAGACTTTATTACTTTATTCAAGACTATTGAAACAGAAGAGAGACCAGAGAGCAGCCTGAATTCAACTCTGCTGAAACAAAAGGCTGGAGGGAGGGGGGCAGTTAAGCAGTGAGCTGGTAGAAAAGTACCAGAGGATGACATTAGGCTGGAGGCTGGTCAATAGACTGTGTCAACCACACAGAATTTATTTCTGGGCTTGAACATTTTTTTCTGTGATTAATCCATCTGTGTTGGCTAATTGAGAGCCATGAAAGTTAGGCTTCTACTCTCCCACAGAGACTAGTACATAGGGGCATCATCATTCTTGATGACTACATTTCAAAGGGATGACTCCCAGGTCCTTGAGAAAAAAAATTCTGTACTGTAAAACTGGCCCAAATCCTTTAATAAAAGATAAACATACAGGCCAGGCACAGGAGCTCGTGCCTGTAATCACAGTATTTTGAAAGTCTGAAATGGGCGGATCACCTGAGGTCAGGAGTTTGAGAGCAGCCTGGCCAACATGGTGAAACTCCATCTCTACTAAAAATACAAAAATCAGTTGGGTGTTGTGGCACATGCCTGTAATCCCAGCTATTTGGGAGACTGAGGCAGGAGAATCACTTGAACCCAGGAGGCAGAAGTTGCAGTGAGCCAAGATTGCACCACTGCACTCCAGCCTGGGCGATAGAGTGAGACTCTGTTACACACACACACACGCACATGTGTGCATACACACACACACACACACACACACACACACACACACACAATATACACATATCACAAAGGGAAGATAAGTAGTTTACAGTGAAATTTTTCTAAAGTAAATGATTTAAGACAAGGGAGATTAGGGTCACAGAACCCAGAAAAAGCCTGTTTAAAGCTTAGTCAAGCTGAAAAAAAAGTTAAGGCCACCTTGGTAAATGCACATGTTCACACATACATATACAGATATATATGTAATATATGTGATATATATATATATATACACACACACACACATATTCAGCTATATATACATATACATGTATTCACATATATGCATTTACATACATACATATTCATCTAGGCATATATAAGGACATTCACATAAATTACACACACACACACACACACACACACACACACACGTATTTACATAAGTATTTACTATAAAATTGTTTGCAATGATCAAAATTGGAAGCAACACCAAGCCTATAAATGTAGATATTGCAAGTTAAATTTCAGTTCTCCCACATTATTTAATACTTTTGCAGACATTAATGGTTTAGAATTGTAGGCAATGATCATGGAAAGATATACTACATGTACTATTATATTTAAAAATGATAAATAATGAGAAATTAGACAAAAGTTTAAAGTAAAAACTAAGGTCACAAATCATATACAGTGAATTAGTATATTTTGTTGAAAAGATAGTTTATTTCCATACCTGGGATAAAACCACACAATTATCTTTTCATAGGCTTTTGTATGTCATATTTTCCTACACAGGATTAGTCAGAGCTTTTTCCTTCCTGTCCTGCATGTTAAATGTGGCATTTAAAAATTAAATATTACCATAGGATACTACACAACAATAAAAAAATTATGAGATCATGTCCTTTGCAGGAACATGGATAGAATTGCCAGCCATTTTCCTTAGGAAACAATTGCAGAAACAGAAAACTAAATACTCTAGATTCTCACTTATAAGTGGGAGCTAAATGATGAGAAAACATGGACACATAGAGAAAAGTAACACATATTGGGGCCTTTAGGAGGGGTGGGGTGGGAGGAGGGAGAGGATCAAGAAAAATAACTAATGGGTTCTAGGCTTAATACCTGGGTAGTAATATAATCTCCACAGCAAATCCCCATGCCACAAGTCTACCTATATAGCAAACCTGCACATGTATCCCTGATCTTAAAATAAAAGTTAAAAAATATTAATTATTTAAAATGGTATCTAAATATTGACATTTGCACTAAAGTAAATAATGTGCTTAACTATTCATCGTATCTTATCCACAAATTTAAGTTTGGAATCATCACGTATTTAACTACTTGTCCTGCATCTATCATATGAACATAAGTCCTAGTAGTTAGTTTCTTTGAGCTCTTGTTGATTGAAGCAAGAGCTTGGAAATTTATATTTAAACAAACTATATTTAGCATTGATAATTAATAGTGCATCTTCAAGTTAAAGCAATTTTCAGAATTGTTTTGATCATGACTATTCTCAAATTACATTTATTTTTATAGTATTTTAAAATTAAATATTTCCTGAACTAAGCACCAATTTTAACATAATCATAAGATAAACATAATTATATGAGAAAGAATGTGTGTTTAAATATAAAAGAATATATGAAACTAAGAGGTGATATGGGACACTTGAAAGAAAACTGATTTATAAAAAATGTGAAAATGTAACCTTACTAGAAAGACCTTATTTTCAAGCCAAATATTGAAAATTCATTCAGTCAAATGTATATTCTTCCCTGACTTTAGAACTAGCAATTCCCTTCCTAAAGCTTTGAGTGGAAAATAAAATTTGTAAGGAATCACTCTTCAGTTATGGGAAAGCTAAAGCAATTGTTGAATTTGCTGAATTATTCAATTATTCCAAAAAAGTCCTGTAGGGATAGCCAAGGGTGATGGTAATAAATGAAATTGATCTATTCTTTCAATATGAAAAAAAAATTTCTTGGAGTGAAACACTTGTTTCATAGAGGAATCCTCAGGGAAATAACTGACAAAACTCTCCTTTTTTTCATGGAAAGGAAATTATTAACATGAAATATAAGAGAAAGCATGGACATTTTAAATCCTAAAGCAAAACCTGTCCATTACAGTCTCACAATAATACTGGCTTCAAGGGAGTTTGCAAGCATCCTGAAAAATGAAAATGCCACAGCCCTCTGCTCAGTTATATATGTACTTTCTTAGCCAGATCCTTTCAGTTCTTCTTAGGTAGTAAGGTAATATTTAATTTACTTCTGTCAGGTACAGCCTTCAAGACTCTGATCTTCTTTAAAGGCTGTCACTAATAAATGGCACTGTGACTTTCATTCATAAGAAAAGCATCTATGTGGAACCTTGCAGTACTGGATCCAATGATGAGGTATATCTCTACAGCAGTTTACAGCTTTCAAAGTTTGTTTATATATATTTGGTTAGTTGAATAGCAACCTCGGCAACTATTACAACAATTGCAATACTTCTTTAACTCATTTGCCACCTACTCCTCTCTTTCATGACAGCAGCTTTCATGACTATAGCTATAAAAAATAAAAAACCATGCTATCCTGCCTGATCTCCCTTTAAATTCATGAGCAGAGATTTCAAGTGGGTCCTTTGTACTGCCAGGCAATTTTACTGTTTCCCTAGTCAATATACTTTCCAACTTTTAAACATAGCTGTTTTACATGTTTTCCTCCCTCACTCTCAGCTGGTAATGCTTCTAATTCGCTGAGATAAGAGATGCAATGAGAATAGCATTTTAAAAAATCCTGCCATTCTGCTTGGGTCTGTACTCACATATTTTTTCTTCCCTTCAATTTCAGCGAATGAGCCATTCCTGCCCGTGGGCCAACTCTTCCACTTGTCCATCCATCCTATCCTCACTCAACTCCTCAAAAAAATGTCACTTCTGATTTCTTTTTGTTTTCTCTTATATCATTGATTTTTCCTTTCTACTGTCTCTTTCCCAGCTGCAAACAAACATATTATGTTAGCTCTCTTCTTAAAATATTTTTCCTTAAGCCCACACTCCCTCATCTAACACCTCAATTCTTTTCACTTACCAAAAGCATTTCAGTACTTCTATTTCCTCTCCTCCTATTCTCATACAATCCATTTCGATATTTATCTGTCACCACATTCCACTAAAACCACTCTCATTGAGCTGACCAGTAATCTTTACATTGTGAAATCCAAGCATCAATTCTCATTCCACATCTTGTTTGTCCATTAAGCAGCCCTTAACACGGCTAACACCACTACTTAGAACCTTTTTAATCACTTGAATATGGGATATCAATCACAATTGGTTATCTTACATTATTAATTTTTTTTTCTTTGTAGATTTCTTCTCCTTTTCCTGACTTTTAAATACTGCAGGTCTACAAGGTTACATCCCTGCATTTATCCTCTTTATCTACAATTAATTTATTTCAATATTATATGAACTGTATATTTAAACACTAGCTTAATAAGATGATATTGAATTTACAGCTTCAGCTGCATTCACTTTCCTGAACTCTAGATTGAAATACTTCAACTGTCTAATAATTTTTACTTGAAATATTAATAGAAACTCCTAATGTTATTATACATAAAATAAACTTCTCCTTTCCTCAAAAAATGCTCATTCCTGTGTATATGGCAAATTCATTTTTCATTTACTTAGGGCACCCTTGATGGACCCATTTTTAATTTCTTCACATCGCATTTATCGCAAATCCTGCTGACTGAAGCTATGTAGAATGTGACAATGCCACCATCAATTCCTCCCAACATTATTGCAATCACATCGAACTTTTTTCTCTCTTTCTACGTTTCTCTCTCTTATCTATTTTCAATAAATCAAATCAAAGCAAATCACTTCCGTGCTCAAAACCACCCAGTGTATCTCCATTTTACTCCATTGATCCAGCAATTGATAATCTAAGTTCTGAGTAATTCTCTGATCTTGGGTCCCTGACTCTCTCACCTCCGTTTGATTTACTCCAGCCACATTACTCACAGTCTGTAGTCTCTTCTTGACGACAACAAAGATACTCCAATCCTAGATTTCTTTCACTGTGTTAGTTTGACCCCTCATGTTTTTAAGGTTTCTACTCAGATGTCCTCTTCTCTTAGGGAGAGGGCTTTCTTGATGCCCCTTTAGTGACTCTCAAGCCCCATATTCTGCTTTTCTTTTTATCTTAACCATTATTATCTCTAATACAAATCTACAATGCAAGGACTTTTGTCTGTTTTAAATGGTGATTGGCACACAGAAGTAGTCAATAAATATTTGTTAAATAAATATTATAGAATTTTGGTACACTTGCTTGATTCTGTCTTTCTAACTATGCATAATCCTCAATAGGCTACGTTTTCCATGTAAGAATAGGCTTTTCTCTGTTTTTTGTTTGTTTTTAAGGTTGTATTCCAGTGGTTAGACCAGTGTTTGCCGCCTGGCAAGACTTGATCAATACACGCTAAATGAATGAACATGAAGGTGAAAAAAAAAATCAAGCAATTAAGCCCAGAAAGTTTAAGTTGTATGAATTTGCATTACTATGTAAACTAAAACTGACATAAATGCAGATCACTAATTATAATTACTTTCATTTACGTTTTCCCATCATCTCTATCATGAACCTCTCAATATCCATATATAACTGACCATTAAAGGAAACTACACCAAAAATGATTTCCTGATTATAACAGGAAACCTTGCACTTATTTTGCATATTATTGCTCCTGGCTTGGATATGCTGCTCTATCTGACTGCTTGTTAATATTCTTACCTTTCAAGATCCAGTTCAAATGTCAACTTCTCTTTGAAACCTTTACAGACTTTCCCATGCAGAATTAATTACTCTCTCTTCCGGGATCTCTTAGATTTTATGCACTCATAAACAGTTATTTATTGAATTTTCCAAGCAGTATCCTCAATGAGTCTTCAGATGAATATTTTACTGGGCTTGTCCTAAAGTAGATTTTCTGGGGTAGTGGAATTGCATATTGCTATTATTGTTTTATATATGTACTATCATAGGTTTTCTATGAACACATTCTATGAATTACCCTATTTGTGGTTGTTGTGGTTCTGAATACACTATTTGGTATGTAGCACACTCACAATGTACTTGTTGAAATAAAATGTCTATCAAAATGAAATTGGAATATCTATTTTTCAGGGCTATTTTTAAAGCTATATGCTAACACGTCTAGGGTTTCTCTGTTACACACATTATTCTTGGTTAGAAAGAATATCTTTTATTTGACAACACACTCAAATAAAATGGGGTACGATTTCAGTATATTTTACCTTGTTTGTTCCCTGCTTCTTATCCCTACTGCCTATTCCTTTAGCGGATAATTCCACTGTGATTAATTTTTAAGCAAATCACATACCTTTTAACCAGAAGAGACAAACAAAACATGTTTTCGATCTACAGATTTGGGAGTGTTTCATCTTTGACATATATTTTATTTACTCACTTTTCAAGGCAGTCCTTTTATCTCCGCTAGAAGAGCCTGAGAGTTAAGCTATTTGGGATAGATTTTAAAGATTTATTCCTTTTAGAGCTCCAGGAGGCAACTTAAACATGTTGTGTGATCAATAATTTATGAGTTATAATGCTCTTCAGAGAGAGGTGTCAAGATTTTCACCCTTACCTGGAGTGCAATTGGGAAATTTCCAATTGTGTAAACATTACTTTCTTATCTAATTTAGCCAATGAATGAATGTAGGCTCATGTTCCCTGCTGTCTGCAGAATTTCTTTTTCCTAGACTGGAAAGCAGTTCTCCATAATGACAGGAGTCTTGATCTTTTCTATGATTACTTAATCTTGCTGATAATCCTTGCACACATCTCTCATCGCTCATCCTTCTGTTTCATGCCATAACAGTTGTAAGATTTTCCTGCTATCATAAGTTCGTAATTTAGGGAAAAATGGCAACCATCAGTGCTAGCAGTTGTAGTCAAGATAAATCTGAGACCTCTTAACATTTATTTTACTTTTATAAATATATTTTAAATATTACTCTTTTTGAACCTATCAGTAACAATATTTCCAGTTTTATGGGTTTTTCATGAAGATACAATTTAAAATTATACTCATAGAAATATAGTAGCTTCTAACTTTAATTCGTTAAAGAAGTTACAAGTAAACATTCACTTTTAGAGTTCAGTAATTTATGCTTAAAGATACAGGTTTGTTTACTCTGAAAAATAAATAAGCATAGTGATTAAGAAGTACATTTTTACCTCTTCAGGTATATGCTTTTGAATTAAATAAGCATCAGAAGATATAATTTCCATTCTAAATTTGTTAAGCTTTTAAAGTATTATAATATTTATATTTGAATTAGCAGAGTCAATATTCTACAGGCCATATTTCTTTTTATTTTTAAAATAATCAAGAGTGACTGTGCTGTTGATAAAGAAAACTAACTATGGACAAGAGGACTTTAAAAAAAAGTTTCCTATGAGTTATTCATTGTAAAGCCATTCACTATTCACTATCCCAGACAGAATTCAGCGAAGAAGTGATAGTGGAGAACGAATTATCACCGTTTATGGTCAGATCTAGTCAATGTGGAACTATAAATGGGGAAATTGTGGAAAACTGCAGTTCAACTTGATTCACCTTAAAATGTAGATACAAAATCAACACTAGGTAAAGCAACAGCTACTTGAGAAAGTACTGAGGAAATCTTAATAGTTAGTGGTAAACAGTCAAAGTGATAGTTCTGATGTATACAGGATTCATATGGCACATCACAATGAAGCTAACCCATGTATTTATAGATGTCTTGGTACCAAAGGCCTGAATCAGGTATAAAATAACTAACAGCCACATCTCAATAGTTTGCATTTCACAATTTTTTTTAACTATGGAATTCTCTTTCTGTTGTAATATTTTTTTTTTTTGAGCCATTCTTTCACTGACTAGGGCAATTGCAATTTCTTTTTTCCACATTAGGATTGCCAATTGTAGCAAATAAAAATATTTAATGGAACATTATATAATATATATATGTCTCTCTCTCTCTCTATATATAAAACACTAAACATTATTTATCTGAAATATAAATTTGACTGAGCATCCTGCATTTTATCTGACAAGCCTACTTTAAAGAGAAAATAAAAACCTCATTATAATTCAGTTTCAACCTGAAAATATGAAAGGTCAGTAGTTTGGGATGCTGAGAGAAAGCCACATTCTTTCCAGTTTATTTAGAGTTCTAGTCCTCTCAGCTGCAGTTGGATACTGACAATGGTGTCCAGACTGCTTTACTTTTGTAGTGTTTTTAGAAGCTTAAAATTCCAGACTCATTAAGTGGGGCATGAGCTCCATTTTCTTCCACTCTTGTCCCCCAAACTCCATATTCACAAAATTAAAAAAAAAATCAATGTGAAAAATAAGCTGAATAATCTTCTCAACCTTTTTCAGACACCAAGATACCATGGTGTGAATCTTTCCAAACATGTTGTGGAGCTTGTGTTTTTAGGCAGAAATGAAAGGAGGGTGTTATGGTACAGAGAATTTTACTTTGATCTCAGGAGATGTGCTTTATTTTGCTTACATCTTTAACTGAAACAAATAATGTAATCTTTTATAAATTCAGTTTCTTTCTGTTTAAATGAGGACAAGGTCTTTCCTAAAAAAGCTTTTTTTTATATATATATAAGAAAGTATAAACTCATATTTCTCCCTGTAATTACAATTTTAATCAAACCATTATTTGTATTGCTATTTTAAAATGTTATTTCTGAAATTCTGTTCTATATTTTCTTTGCTTCATCATGACACAGATCACCTATGCCCATTTCAATATATTCTCAGGATTAAGCACATATCTTACAATTAGGAGGCATAAAATAAATATGTGCCCTAATACTGAAGGAATACTGAGTATAGAATGATGATGTATAATTAATATCTGGCTTTATGCTGATTAAGTTACGGAATATTTTCACCAAAGTGGTCAGCATCATGACTTGAATGAAGGCTCCATGAGGACTGGATTTTTTTATGTTGTTCAACGCTTATCTCAGCATTTAGTAGAGGACCTGTCACGAGGTAGGCACTCAATAAATACCTCCAGTACAAATTAAGAAGTCTATTGAACCTCCTCATAACACCCAAAATGTGAGTCCTCTTTGCTTTAAAATAAAATTCAGTATAAAATGCTAGCTACAGAGAGGAGAAAATATGGTTTTCCTAAATGTGATTAAACAGTTTTAGTTTTATGAGAAATACAAATCAATTCATCAGGCAATTTCATGTACGATGTAAACAAAAGGAAGAGTTATTGTTCAACTTTTTATTCTTAGCCTTTTCAAATTATGAAAGTAATAACATATTTAAAAATGTATTTTTGAAACTGTACTTAAAAATTTGTATATGTTTTTTATAAATTATAATTTAATATTGATATAGTCAAAAGTTGAAAGTTTAAAAAGAAAAGGCCCAATACTGAATTTCTAATCTTTTTTTAATGTGGGAAACATTATTATGGTAATAATTTTAGAAATGTTTATAACCTAATAAATACATTATACATATACGCACACATTTTTATATCTAACATACAACTATACTTAATTTATCTTATCTCCTAAATTTACTTCATTTTGTTATCTCTAATTATTGGGTAGCATGTGATACCCTAGGAAGAAAGGTATACCTGAACAATATAATTTCTGACTTCAAGGACATTCTGGGATATTTTTTTTTGACATAGATATTTTTCCCCCATAAGTATTTTGTATATTAAGGTGTAGGCAAGCTGAATTTCCCACAACACATCTAGCATAGTGAATTTCAAATTAAATTAAATTAATTATTAATGAGGGACACTGTGTGACCAGAGAATGCTGTTGGCCAGAATGTATGATTTGTAAAATTAGTAATGATGGGCCAGGTGTGATAGCTTAAGCCTATAATCCCAGCACTTTGGGAGGCCAAGGCAGGTGGATCAGCTGAGGGCAGGAGTTTGAGACTAGCCTGGCCAACGTGGTGAAACCCCTTCTCTACTAAAAATACAAAAATTAGCTGGGTTTGGTGGCAGGCACCTGTAGTCCCAGCTACTCAGGAAGCTGAGACAGGAAAATCGCATAAACCCAGGAGGCAGAGGTTGCAGTGATCCTCAATCACACCACTCCACTCCACAGCCTGAGCAACGAAGCAAGACTCTGTCTCAAAAAAAAAAAAAAAAAAAAAAAAAAAAAAAAGTTAGTAATGACGTTGATTTATTTCAGTAACTCTCCCATTTCAATAGCCTTCCACATTTCAATAACATAATCACAATATCCTCAATAATAAACAATAATTACTAAAGATTTTACCATTATAGTCTCCGTTCCAAACAGGTTTTCAGGCATCTTATTTAATTCTCACAAGAACTTTATGAAGTAGAGAAAGTTATTACTGTGCTTAAATTGGAACATGAAGCACGCAACAACTCACACAGGATGTAAGTAGTAGAGCTGGGATTCAGCAGCAGATAAAATGGGCAGTGATGTATTTTTTCCATAATTAATTCAATTAAGCTATTATTTTAGGGCTCACACACAGCTTTATGGACATCAAGAATCAACTGTCTACCAACAGATCCTAATTGAACTGTCCAGGGCAGAATTTGTAATTCTTACTTAATTTATTCTGTAAATATTTATTTAGCACCTACTGTTTACTCTTCAGTCTTCTGCACTACCAAAGCAGAGAAGTTTTTGGCCCTGTGAAGCTAATATTTAGGAAGTGCAGATGCTGAAAATGCATGAGGTCATTTTAGAGAAAGTGTTGTATAATAAAGAATTTGGCTGGCCTTTGCCCTATCTCCTGGGAGGTAACTGCTAAATCCTTGGAATTTCCCAGGTAATAGGAAGGCCTGATCTAGTCCTGGTGGGTCCCAATAGTTTATGGGACCCTATAGGATAACTGCACCAGTGAGAAGACTCAAGATGGACCTGCCCACGACAGAAAGTCTAATGAGATGATTAAAGTGTTGGACTTTGAGCCATATGATGTCTACTGACCTCTGGGAAGTGAAGAAAGGCTAAAGATTGAATTCAGACATATTAGGTGTAGTTAAGGCCAAAGACACTATTAATGAATCCTCAAAAAATGTAATAAAACCCCAGTGAAAACTGGACACCAAACCTGGGTGAGCTTCTTTAGTTGGTAATATACATTGATGTGCAGAAAGGGTGACTCATCTTGAGGTCATGGGGAGAGGAAACCAACAATTTTGTTTTGTTTTTTCCTTTTCATTTGGGGCCTTCTGATATCTCATCTAATGCATTTCTTCTTTTGGCTGGTTCTTAGTCGTATCCTTTTTACTATAACAAAACTGTACGTGCAAATACAGCACTCTTTTGAGTTTCTGTAATTGGTTCTAGTGGATTATCAAACTTGGAGTAGGAGTAGGAACCCCTGAATCAGTTGCCAATTGGTCTGAAATTGCAGGTGGCCTGGGAAGCCCCAAACTTGAGGCTGGTGTCTAAAGTGATGGCATTCTTCTGGAGGATTGTGCCTTTAACCTGTGAAGTGTAGCCTTACTCTGAGGAATTAGCCTCAGAAGTCATTGCAGAAAGGTGTTTTTCATGGCAGTGACACAAAGTGATATGAAATGAGATGTCTGGGAGTTTGAATTTAGAATGAGAAATTGAGAAAATGGTTCCCAGTGGTGACATTTGAGCAGAAATTGGAGGGACCAGAAAGACACAGAAATGAGTAATCTGGAGGTAGAAAATTCCAGGCAAGATGAAGCAGCAAATTCAATGCCATAAAAATGTTTAAGGAAAAGAAGGAAGCTTATCGAGGCTACAGCAAAAGGAAACCGCTAAGTGAGAGAGATGAATAGATGATAGATTATTAAAAGCAAGATTTAACAGGTGTGGCAGAGGTTGTATCCTACTCACCAAAATCCTTGTTATTTTTTTCTTTATGTTTACATCACTAGATTATGTTTCCCAGCAGCTCTTGTGGTAAGAAGGGGCCATACAACTGAGTGAAAGCAAGCAGAAGTGAGATTTGTTCTGTCTAGCCCAAGACTCTCTTTCCTTCTGGCTGTCTTTACATGAATTGCAAGTAAGACTTAGGGAATGTTAGAGCCATAAGATGGCAAAAAAGCTGCATTCCTGAATCATCACATGGAAAAGAAACATTAATCAAGAAAATAAAAAATTATAATAAACAACAACAACAAAATAAAATTCCATTGTTTAAAGCCATTACAGCAGGGCACCATGGCTCATGCCTGTAATCCCAGTACTTCAGGAGGACAACGTGGGTGGATTACTTGAGGTCAGGAGTTTGAGACCAACCTGGACAATATGGTGAAACCTCGTGTCTACTAAAAATACAAAAATTAGCCAGGCACATGCCTTTAATATCAGCTACTTGGGAGGCTGAGGCAGGAGGATCACTTGAAACTGGAAGGCAGATGTTGCAGTGAGTCAAGATGGCGCCACTGCATTCCAAGCCTTAGCAAGAGAGCGAAACTCTATCTAAAAAGAAGCCTTTACACTTTTGGGAGTCTTCTCTCATACAGAATCAGATTACCCAATGTAAATCAGTGTGATGGATTACTGCACACCTTTTTGACTCTGGAAAGGTTTTAGGTAAGAAGAGATGTAATACTGTGGGTTGAAAGCAGATTATTCTTAACCAGAATCCTTAGTAGAAATTTCTAAACCATAAATATTACTAAGTGTTAGAAATCAAGCCAGTAAGAGAAGAATCAGACTATAAGTGCAATGGGCAATAAGGCAGCAAAAAAGAGGATAATCTAAGGGCCAGGAGTTTTATCAAAGTCAGAATAAAGAAGGAGCATGAGAACTAACTAGGTTATTGGCAATTGTTACCATGGAGTCTCCAAAGTCCTTAGTTTCTTACTTTTGGATTTTAGTTGTAGAGTTCTTTGATATATTAGACATATTAGGTGTAGTTAAGGCATATGTTTTGGGTAGATAATAATCACTATTATTTATTAAATATAAAATACAATTTATCACTGATTTTTAACATACAGTATTTAAGGGCAAATTTAGTGAAACAAAGTACACTGTCTTGAAAGGACTATCTCACATTAAGATATTGAGATTTGGGAAGGTTGAACTTAAGTAACTTGCTTAATGTGGTCCAGCTATTATATAGTAAATTTTAGGTAAGAGTACAATTTGACAGACTCCATCAACTTTGTTCTTTCTACAAAGTGGCTGCTTCTTAACATTGACAGTCATCGCCAAGAATCCATTTAGATGGATTTGATTCAAAAGACAAATCCATCTATATGGCTAACTGATCTTGTTGCTTTCATTATAGATATCTTGGCATCAGAAAAGCATAATCATAGTTTTATTTTTCTTTCTGCATGATTTATCTTCTACCTAGCTGTTTTTAATTTAATTACGAACTTCAAGGCTGGGCACAGTGGATCATACCTGTAATTCCAGCACTTTGAGAGGTCGAAGCAGGAGACTCAAGAAGATTGCTTAAGCCCAGGAGTTTGAGGCCAGCCTGGGTAACAAAGGGAAAACCTGTCCTTACACGCACACACTTGTGCATGCACACACACGTGCATGCACACACACACACACACACACATTGTATTAGTTAGGGTTCCCTAGAGGGACAGAACTACAAAATTAATAGGATATATATATATGTGTGTGTGTGTGTGTGTGTGTATACACACACACACACAAAATAAACCCCTGTGTACATATATGTATACATACATATATATACACACACATATATGTATACAGGAGTTTATTAATTATATAGGAGTTATATGTATATAAACTCCTATATATATAAAAGTTTATTAGCTATTAACTTACACAATTGCAAGTCCCACAGTAGGCTGTCTGCAAGCTTGAGGAGCAAGCAGAGCCAGTCCAAGTCTCCAAACTGAATAACCTGGAGCCTGACGGTTGGTGGTGGGAAGCATCCAGCCCGGCAAAAAGATGTAGGCTGGGAGGCTAGGCCAGTCTTGCCTTTTCATATTTTTCTGCCTGCTTTATATTTGCTGGCAGCTGATTAGATTGTGACCACCAGATTAAGGGTAGGTCTGCCTTCCCTGGCCCACTGACTCAAATGTTAATCTCCGTTGGCAACACTCTCACAGACATACCCAGGAACAATATTACTTTCTATCCCTCAGTCCAATCAAGGTGACATTCAGTATTAACCATCACACACACACACACACACACACACACACACACACACACACACACAAATTAGCCATGTGTGGTGGCCTGCTCCTCTGGCCTGGCTACACAGGAGGTGGGAGTGGGAGTACAACTTGGGCCCAGGAAGTCGAGACCGCTGTGGGCTGTGATTCGGCCACGGCACTCCAGCCTGGGTTACAGAGAGCCTGTCTAAAAACAAAACAGAACAACAACAAACAAAAACAAAAACAAAAACACAAACCTTCAGCAATGGAAAAGAGAAAGTAGAGTGTTATGTGACTCCAGGTCTTTATTTTAGCTTAAGAAAGATTTTCTGAAAGCCCTCTTCCCACCTTGGTGTAAGAATGGATTCATATTCTCTGACAGCAGGCATAATGTTCTTAATACTATAATTATGCAAGGCACAAAGTCCAAAGCTAAACTGCATCAAATAGCAGGTCTATTATTTGCAAGACTACACAGGAATAGGTTGATTTGAGAAGATAATAGCTTATTATTATTCATAGGGCCTACAAATACATAGCTTTTCAGAAACTTCAATGGTATAAGTATTAAAAAGAGGCACCATGAAGCAACATTATGTTTCCACTTAGCATTTACTAGTAGTTTAGTTCCATTTAAGAAGTGATTTCCCAAAATTTATTTTAAAAAGTCACAATTTTTTTATTGGAGCATCTACTTTTTGTCAGATAGTTTTGTAGGTTTTTTTATTTTGTAAAAAAGAAAATACAAACTCAGAGAAACTAAACTACTTGCTTGAAGTTACAGAAAGCCTGTAATTTGGTAGAAACGAAGATTTATATGCAGATTATTCCCAATATAAGAACCTATTGTCCTTTAAAAGTTTAGATTCATAGCAATTTTTTCATGTGAGAACTTGGCATTTAACATTTTAAAAAATGAAGGCAAACTATTATTATTTTTCTAGAATGATATTTGAGTAGGTTTCATTCACTCCCTTAGTCATTCAGTAAATACTTACTGTGTCATAGGTATACACCAGATATTTAGCTACATGCAAAGCCTAAAGCAGTGACACAAACAAAATTCTGGAACCTCATGGATTTACATTTTAGATAGAGGATGCAAATAATAAATTAACAAAATTTATGTTACATGAGGAAATACTTTGAAGTTCTAAATACATGATAACTTTGAATCATATTATAATGTTTTGTTAAAATTTACTTTTTTGGTGTTATTGAATGAATATAAAGTTATATGACTTTTAATAAGGGATGCTGAATTAATTTCTGGTATATATTTCTGAATTAATTTCTGGTATATTAAGCTTGTTTCACCATTTGGTGACTTACCGTAGTTGTTATTACATAATATAAAATAACTGTTAAATGACAAAGAAAATAAATCCTGTAACAATATTTTGAAAAATAGATGTTTTAAAGGTTCCAGTGAATTTGTTTTGATGACGGAAGGAATGCCCTAGATATGCAAAGAATCATAAATAGTAGTAGCTATTTTTTTGTTTATGTTTTAGATGCCTTTTTACATGTACAGTTATAGCAGTTCCACTGTTTGATTAAAATTTAGTGTTTTTTAAAAATCCAACTAATGGCACATAAAACTAGGACAATTTTTCACAAGAAGAAAAATGTACTGTACCAAATATCTAAATTGATTCACTGGGAGATGAATGAAAGCTGTTTGAACATCTGTTTAAAATGGCCCTGAGAACATAGTTCTTGCTGGACTAAATAAAGATATTTCAGTTTGGAAATTATAGCTTCTAAATGACAACACATAATATTGTCCCCATTTCTAACCTGTGCTTGTTTTACAAAGCCCAAACCAGATGCAAACAATTTAATGGCATTTAATGAAAACTTTGTGTGGAAACCCACAGTGGAATAAGGCTCACTGGTCATTATTCAGGCTTTCCCGGAATCCCATTTATTTTACATTTGCTCCTAAATATAGAAAATATGGTAACCCATATGCCACGATATCACAGTTGCTCAACACATTGCAATTTCCTCCTTCTTTTTTTTACCTTATAGACTAGAATTTTTTTTTTCTTATTTTATTTAGGTGAAAGAAAATGGCTTTAAATGATAGGAACATCATCCTTTAGTTCTGTTTTCTCCATTACACAAGACTTAGCTGCACATGCGAAATTACTCTGCCCAGGGGATTGTTATTTGAAAGCTCTTTAAATCCGCTATGAGAAAACAATCAAGAAGACATATAAATGTGATTTAAAAAAATCCCAATTTGCTACCTTTGAAGCTACATTTGCTAGTAAATGTTTCTACATTTCCATTTATTCTGTTTCTTTTTTTTTCTTTTTATAAAGCAGTGGTATCTAATACAAAATATTTTTGTTTCTTCATTAAAATGAAAGCTCAAAAGTGTCTGGATTGCATTTGATATTTTTATGTCACAATGTACTTATATCCATTTTGTTTTCTCAGAAAGCCTTTTAGTTTTTATCTCAGAGAAAGCCAAAACAACATTAGCATAACCTACTTCTTAAGAATAATCACATTGTAGTTACAAAACTTTTTGACTGTATGGTATTTATTATGATTTGAGGAAAAATTAAAACAGATTTTTTTGCCTAATGTTCTTGTATTTTCACATTACATATGGTGATTTTATTTTTCATGGGGCAGGGTTCAGTTAGATGAGAAATGCGAAATTGCATTCAGTCCTCTCCAAATAGAACCAGGAAATGGCAATCATTTCCAACTTCAGTCCAAAGATGAAGAGCAAGGAGCAGGGTTATCTTCACTGAGAATGGGAGGAGGAGATTGTATATTTCTAAAATATGCAATAGTCACACAAATCAGATAAAATAGTCCATTAAAAACACATTTTCAGCTTCTCAGGATTTTAAAAAAATTATTCTTTTTTTTTTTTTTTCAGTTGCAGCACGTTTAGGATAATTCAACATTACTAAGGTCAGTGGTTCTCAAGCAGGGAGAACTCTCACCCGTCTACCATGGGGATATTCAGCAATGTCTAGACCCAGTTTTGATTTTCACTTCTGGAGGTGTTACTGGCATTTAGCAAGTGGAAGACATGTATGCTATATGTCCAACACACAGGACAGCCCTCATAACAAAAAATCATCTGGCACAAAATGTCAAAAGTACCAAGGTTGAGAAACCCTGTAAAGGTAAAGATAATCTTGTTACTGCCATCACAAAGACCATTTGAAGAGTTCTATAGAATCTGTCTTCTGCATAAATATCTAACAGCAGCAGTATGCCATATGTGTAGTATGGTAAATTAATTACTACAGAAAAATAATTAGGAACAAAAGCTATACAATTAAGCACAGTTTTTCAAACAGTTTTTAAAAAGGCATTTTCATTATTCTCTTATCTTATGCATCTTAGCCCTGCATTAAGACATTATGCAAATTCCTAGTCTAATAATTTGTATTGGGCTAATTTATCAGAGAACCCTAGTACATGATAAAAAATTTTGATATTTCTGATTAGAAAATATAGTTAATCCCTTGGAATTTCTTCATGCATATTTGAATATGTTTTTTTTTCATGTTTTCAGTGTGGTTTATCCTTTAGAAATCTGTGTACATAAGAATGATTTATGTGGTCACTTGTTGTCTGTTACATATATTGTCAATATGACACGTGTTAGAACATTTTAGTTAAATGGTCAACAAGTACTACAAAAACCCAAGGAATATACAAAAAATATTGTGAGTTGAGTATCATGAGTAATAGAAAAAAATGTAAGATGTAACCCGGTTTTCAGAAACTTATACCATGATTTTATCCTCAGCATCATCCAGAATATTTTGATATTAAAAAAGATAAAGTTCTAACGATTCATCCACTCATTAATTCATCGAACAAATTTTATTCCAAAAAATCCTCTATTATATACCCTTTACTATATAGAGATGTCTATATACAGTCTACATATAAGGACACTGCAATCTAATATAAATATTCCATGCAAGCAAGGAATTAATCTTGATGGTTTGCTCAATATTGTATTTTTAAATTATTAGACTAGAGCCTGAATACTCAAGGCTTAATAAATGCTTATTGAACTGACAAATAAATTAATGGATAAATGTGACACGACAGGAGTTCATCAGGTATGTTGCCAATGCAGAGAAGAAAATAACTTACATAGACATGTCAGACGGCTTTTCATGGATGAGGTAGCATTTGAACTGGATCTAATTTAATGAAAAGATTATTGAAAAATAATGGTACAATTGGAGAGGGATGAATGGTGTTAGAGGAGAAGGTGATAGATTTGGTTTCTGTACAAATTAGGCTTTAAA
Source organism: Cebus imitator (assembly GCF_001604975.1). Taxonomy (NCBI): domain Eukaryota; kingdom Metazoa; phylum Chordata; class Mammalia; order Primates; family Cebidae; genus Cebus; species Cebus imitator. The sequence continues at coordinate 219,900 of NW_016107677.1, read as the reverse complement.
AGATATGGCATTTATGGTGAAATATTAAGCAGACTATTACAAACGTGATTCTGCAGCTCAAGGGAAAGGCCAGCACTGGTGATATCAAATGAGGAAGCAGCTACTCAGTGGTAAAAGAAACATATTGAGAGAGGAAGAAAAGTTGGGTAAGAAAAGAGAGTGGGGAAGAGAAATTGAAAAACGTAATGTTTGAAGAAGTGAGGGCTACACATATGGATCCATCTTTCTCTACTGTGGCATAGTGCCATAAGAGCCAAGGGTAAAAAAAATGATTTCTTTATATATATATATATATATATATATATATACACACATACATATATATAAATATATATATACACACATATATATATATATATAAATATATATATTTATTTATATAAAGAAATATAAAAAATATATTTTTTATTGCATTTTAGGTTTTGGGGTACATGTGAAGAACATGCAGGATTGTTGCATAGGTACATACATGGCCATGTGGCTTGTTGCCTTCCTCCCCATCACCTACATCTGGCATTTCTCCCCTTGTTATCCCTCCCCAAGTCCCTACACTCTGCTGACCCTCCTCTAGCTCCCTCCTACAGACCCCAGTGTATGATGCTCCCCTCCATGTGTCCCTGTGTTCTCATTGTTCAATACCTGCCTATGAGTGAGAACATGCAGTGTTTGATTTTCTGTTCTTGTGTTAGTTTGCTGAGAATGATGATTTCCAGGTTCATCCATATCGCTACAAAGGACACGAACTCATCGTTTTCTTTGGTTGCATAGTATTCCATGGTGTATATGTGCCACATTTTCCCTGTCCAGTCTATCATCGATGGGCATTTGGGTTGGTTCTAAGTCTTTGCTATTGTAAACAGTGCTGCAATGAACATTTGTGTGCACGTGTCCTTATAATAGATCGATTTATAATCCTTTGGATATATACCCAGTGATGGGATTGCAAGGTCAAATGGAATTTCTATTTCTAGGTCCTTGAGGAATCGTCACACTGTCTTCCACAGTGGTTGAACTAACTTACACTCCCACCAATGGTTTCTAAAAGGAGTTATTCATTCACAGTGACAAATCATGAAAAGAAATCAAAGAAGATGAGGATTCAGAAAGGCCAGTGGATTTTTCATTAGGATACTAATATTTTATGTGCATATTTCACGTAATAGAAATAAGCAAGGACAGGAGTTAAGGAACAGTTTCATGAAAAAGATGTGTAAATTTCACTCCTCTTTTCACCACTGCTTTCCAGGCTCGCAGCCTCATTATATTTTACTTGGGCTACAGCCATAGTCTCCTAAATGGTTCTTCCTTGGCGCCATGCCTCTTATGCACAGCTGCAATGTGAATTTTGTCAAAGCTCAAATTTGAACAAATTACTCCCTGGCTCAAAAGTCATTACTGACTCATCATTATTTATAGTCCATTTAGTCCCAATTTTTTATCCTGGCATTCAAAGCCCTTCATTATCAGCTTCCAATCTATCTTTCTTATCTGACTCCTTTTTTTCATCACAGTTTGAAAATTATATAACAGGTGGTTCACTGTATTTACTCCATTATTTCTTGTCTCAGTGTTTTTTCTCGTGTTTTTATTTCACTCACCTTGTAATATCATTATTTCCATTTCTAAAGGTCAATATTCCAGGCATCCTTGGCTCATCATGAGTTTCCCCATCTGAAGATGGGTTTCATTTTCCACTTTTGTGAAATATCTTTGAACCTTCCTCATGGTACTTGTATACTTTTTTCTTAATCATATTTATTTATTTTACTTGATATATAGTTTGTCTGTTCAGCATTCATTTCACATGTTTCTGTTCATGGTAGACTAGTTTAAATTAGGGACCACTCAGGTTAAATAGATTTGTCTCCATTTCCATGACCATTACTTGTTTCATGACACAAGTAAGCAAGACAGAAAATCTGAGCATCAACTCCTGAGCTTTTGTTGAAATGATGAAGAAAGAGGTATTCCCTTTCTATTGGGTTCCCTAAAGTGACAGAATTAAAGCCTGAATCTGCTGAGCACACGAAGGGGATCTGCTTGAGAATCAAGTCAGTACACAGAGAAAATGAGTTGAAAAGACATGGGAGGTGAAGACAGGTCAAATTCTGATGAAAAATTCTTAACACACTGAATTCAGACATGCTCTGTCACATACAGAAAGTATTATTGATTTTTATTCCATATGAATGACAGCTCCAGGAATTGTGTGATGTGGCAGCCTGACATTTTAGTAGTTTGAGCCAACAAGCTCCGATTCTTGCACTAATGCAATTTCATTTGGTTCCTGCCACTGTTATTTACAAACAAATTAATACATTTATATATAGCTTTTAAAAACATTGTTCAAACAGAGAAGTTCTTTTTTTTTGACACTGAAGTCTCACTCTGTCGCCCAGGCTGGAGCGCAGTGGTGGGATCTTGGCTCACTGCAACCTCTGCCTCCTAAGTTTCAAGAGATTCTCCTGTCTCAGTCTCCTGAATAACTGGGATTACAGGTATGCGCCACCAGGCCTGGCTAATTTTTGTATTTTGGGTAAAGACGGGGTTTCACCATGTTGGACAGGTGGTCTCAAACTCCTGACCTGAAGTGATCCACCCCTCTCAACCTCCCAAATTGCTGAGGTTACAAACGTGAGCCATGGAGCCTCTCCAGAGAATTTCCTTAATACAGTGGTTGCTTATGCGTTTTCAATTCAAATGGTTCTCAACACAGTGCTTTCCCTATAGCAAACAATTTTGTTTTTTATGTTTTATTGTACTCTATTAAATTGGTGGGTTCTAAGTTTGATAAATGAGTGTTAACAGAGTGAAAATTGAGAAATGTAAATCAGAGAGAAAGGGTATATGTAGTAAGTATAAGGCTAACAGTTTAAGAAAAATACCAAAGATATATTTCAGGAGAAGACGTTTGCTTTTGAAAAAGTAAATTAAAAATCTAAAAACAAATGTAATTTACATTATCCAATTTTCATTATTTCAATTTATAATAATTACCATAGTTCATTTTTATGCTTTATTACTGGATTTTTGATTGTAAACAGATGAAATATGGGTAATATGCAACACATCTGATAGATTCGAATCAAAAGATATGTCTACCTATCTATGTATCTACCTCAATAGGTATATGTTACAAGAAATCTGGGCCCATTCTCAGTACTTAAGAAAGTAAAATAGAGTCTCTCTCTCTCTCTCTCTCTCTCTCTCTCTCACACACACACACACACACACACACACACACAAACTCTGGAACTATAATAGACCCATAATAGTGAGACATTCTGTCAGTGTTTTGTAAGAAATCTAAGGAAAATAACTGCTATGATCTTCCTTTCCTCCTTGACTTGCTTGCCAATTTAAAAATTCTCCAACTCAGAGTCCTATTTGGCTCAGTCTTCACGTTTTTTCCCCATACATGTTTTAAACACATTAGAAAATGTCTCTAAATTATAACAAAATAAGCATGAGATCCTGAAGAGTGTTTTATTGGTTTTAAAATTTGGTGAAAAGAAGCAGAAGGATTTGGGGAAGAAAGAGCACAAGGCAAAATTATTTTGCTAGTTTTATGTAGTTGAAAAGAGTGATCAGGAGAGCAGAACCCCAAAATTAATGGGTTTGTAAAATGACTAAAGTGTTTAAGTTAAAATGGGTAGAAACGGACTCTTTCAAAAGTTTGGAATGCTAGAGAAAATTATTATGCTTAGGTGTGGAATAATTTTCTGTGATATTATTAGTGAAAAGTCAAATTATTCCCTTTCTGGGCTTTTTCCAAGGCAATTATGCCTGGAGATGGGAGGATAGACCAGACGATTTCTTGAAATGCTTCTTTTGATTTATTACTATCAAAATGGGTATATATAGACATAAATACATATGTACTCAATTTGAAAAAGGGCAGTGCTTCAGATATGCGTGGGCATAGCAGTTGTGTACTCCCTGAAGAAAGTAACGGAAAAATCTCTGTAGAGAAATATGTTTCTTAAGATTCAAAGAAGTTTATTAAGATTACCTATACCCTTTACACTGATAGCCTGCCTAAGGCATTTCAGTGAAAGTTTTATAATGAATTCTAAAGCTTTATCTAGCACTCTTTTCCTATTTAGAGAAAAGAAGCCAAAATGTTAAATAACATGATGCAAATTAGTCCCATTAGAAACAAATAAGGAATGATCTTACTGAACAAGAACAGGAAATGACCCAATACGTCTTTTTAACTACATTTATATGGTTACCAGTCAGACAGAGCAAAACATTTACATTTCCGTTTCTGTGTAGTTGTGACTCCAGAACATACACTGTTTTTAGAAGCTCCAATATTTTCTTTAAAATGAAAAAAATGACATCAAATTATATAAGAAAAAAAAATCAAGCCTTGGGTTTATACTTGGAAAAGTTTAGCCTCATTCTTGGATATTTATACTCAGCAGGTTTTAAAGCTCTTATTCACTTCACACCTTACTTATGCAGTAGGAAACAAGTTAGAGGCAAACCAACATTACTTCTCTGAGCAATTTAAGCTTAGAAAATCCTGAATGTTGATGGTGTAAAAAAATGAGAACAGATGGCATAATCCTTATGTAAATATAAATAACTCTCCTATGATTTTCATCAGAGCTTGAGTTTAAGCTAAGAAATATTGCTAGATGATTTTTATAAATGTAGACTTTAACAATGAAGTTACAAATAATAGAGAAGACTTTTCACAAAGACTGTCCACTAGAAACAGGTCTGTTTTGCAACTCACCTATAACTTCATAAAATAAACCTTTATAATGATTTTGTAATCAAAATTCTAAAATGAGCTTTTCCTAAAATTTTGATGTAATAATTATCTTGGATTAAATATGATAAGGTTCAGTGTGCAGCAGAGAAAACCATATATTCCCCTATGGTGTAGTTTGCACTCCCCATTCCTAATCCAATAATCTAGTTTACAGTGCTCTTTTTAGGTGATTCTTTTTCTCTTGGACTTAATGCATTTTCTTCATGAAGTTTGCTTGCAATGTATTCCAAAGTTTTCAGTGAAGTCTCTCCATTCTCCTAACATTAACAGCATTGCCATTTTATGTTTATCTTGCCATATGCACTAAAGTCTGGAACTCACTACTCAAGTCCAAACTATGCCCTAAGAAAACAATTTCTAACACTTTGCACACGGCATTAGGTACCTGAAAAAAAGCCTGCTATTTCTGAGAACTAAGCCACCAAGGTATCTACCTATTCTCAAGGAAACTTTAGAACCTCTAAACTTATACAAAACTAGTAGAGGTTTCTGGGCTTAAGCTAGTTATTCTAATTGTTTTCTTTTTGTGATTGATTTTTAAATCATGTGTCTTATGTTTATATAATGTGTAGCTCTTTTTCTCCAATAACATTTATTGCCAAAAATCTTTTGGTCTGAAATTAATAGGGGACCTAAAAAGAAAATATTTAGGCAGATAGTAAGGGCAACAGAGTCCTCGGCAAGATTTCCCTTTGAACAAAAAACAGCCCTCAAATAATTTCTTTTCTAATAAACAGCAGCCTGAAAAATTGAGCTGCAAATATAGATAAGCAAGCTGGAAGCTTACATGGGTGAATGCCAGTGGCTAAGCCAATAGAAAAGGGCTACCGGGAAGCCAGATATGTTCAACATGGAGGCTCCATCTTCCCTCTTCCTTGTCTCCACGTGTACATTAAAGAGGCGGACAACATGGTGTTGGCCATGTGAGTAATTTATATGCATAATAAAAGATTAGGGCGGGCAGGGGGCGTTGGCTCAGGCCTGTAATCTCAGCACTTTGGAAAGCCGAGCTCGGGAGGTAGATACCAGGCTGGCCAACGTAGTGAAACCCCATCTCTATGAAAAATACAAAAATCAGCCGGGCGTGGTGGCACATGCCTGTAATCCCAGGTACTCAGGAGGCTGCGGCAGGAGAATAGCTTGAACCCAGGAGGCGGAGGTTGCAGTGAGCCGAGATCCTGCCATTGCACTCCAGCCTGGTGGACAAGAGTGAGACTGAATCTTAAAAAAAAAGGAAAAGAAAAAGAAAAAAAGATTAGGGTGAGGCAACCAGCTTCTTCCTGAGCTATGTAAATGGCACACCTGTTTCAAACAATCTTTCGTTTCCTTTGTAAATCAGACACCACCTCCTCAAGCTCACCTAGGAAACACTGTTCATGTTACCATGGAACTGACTTTCTCTGGGGCGCCTGTCTCTTCAGGAAAGAACTTTTTGTTTCTTTAGCCTATTAAACCTCCACTCTTCACCTCATTTCTTGTGTGTCTGAGTCCTTGATTTCCTTGGCATGAGGCAGCAAACCTCAGGCATTACCCTAGGCAAACAGTGTCACTTCAAAATACTATGCCTACTCTAACTTTTCTTTGATTTGAATGTAGCTATATATTTTTCCACATTTTGCTTTCAATCTTTATTTATGCTTATATTTTGACATGTCTTTGTAAAATAACATAACCAGGGTAGGGTTTTATTTGCATAAGGGTACCAAGACAATTTGGATTGATTTCTACTATTTTATTATGTGTTTTCTCATTGTCCTATTTTTTTTTTAATCCATCTCCCCAATCTCCTTTACTACTTTCTGTTGATTATTTTTCACCTTCTGCCTCAACAGTGTAAAGATCTTTTAAGACATAATTTCAATGAGAACTCCCCCTAATTTATAAGGTTGTTCATTATTTTAATTGTATCTAGCATAATCCCAGAAAGTACATTTGTTTAGATTTATCTACATTTCAGATTTTATTTACTCATCATTATTTTTGCATCTTATACTTTTCCTTTCACTAATTTTTGCTGTATAAGTGAAAAAAAAATCTCTTTGGGTTGTATCATCTTAGTTTTTAGTTTGCCTAAAAATGCTTTTAATAGAGTCTTATTATTAAATAACAGATACATGATTGGACCTTGTCATTTCTTTCCATTTATTTGAGTATATTCTGATTTTCATTGTGGCACTTGAAATTATCAACTATCTGATTAAAATTTATTTAATTTTTGTATGCAGTACATTTTTTTTAATGTGGCTTCTTTTGAGATAGTCTCTTTATCTTCATTCACCTGAAGATTCATATTATGTCTTTGATGCAAATTAATTTCTTCCTATTGATCATAGAAAGGCCTTTTTTTTGCTTCCCTAAATCTGATGATGTGTATTTTTGGTCAGTACTGGAAACCTCATCCAGTAGATCTTTGAATTGTCTCTCATCCCCACTTTATTTTCTTTCTCTGAAACTCTTCATTCTATCTTTCTCATGTCTTAATCTTTTGGCATTATGGGAAAAATCTTCAAATACATTTTCTAGTTCACAAATTCTTACTTCAGCTGTGTTCAATATTTAGTACATAAACAATTTTTTCGTTTTAACTGTCACTTTTTTTTTCATTTCTTGAAGATCTATTTATTGTTGTTTTTTTTAACTCCCCAGGGTCTTTTTTTTTTGTTTTCATTTTTTGGTTTTCAAGTCTTTTGTTTCTTTGTTATATTTTAATCCTTTCTTTTAATTTTAAATATATTAACTTCTTATTTCATATTCTAGCTTATATAATACTGAAAACTGTAGTCTTTATGGATGTGTTTCTGTTTGTTATTATTTCTACTGCTCCTGCTGGCTTGTTTCATTGTTTATTTTATGACTTTTACTTTGGGCTCAATTTCTATAGGAATTTACCTATGATAAGACTTTGAGCTCTGGGCTGAAGGCGATTTCTTTCAGTGAGAACTTATATTTCCTTCTGCCAGGCATCTGGGACACTACCAATCTGGAACTACTTTAAATTTGATTCTGATTTGTAATTAGAAATTCTTAGGGGACGGTATTTTTCCCCTGTACCTGTCCAGAACCAAGGCTGAGACAGTCAATCTTCATAGCATCTCCTTTTGGGTCAAGGTATTTTATGAAGGCATCCATCCAAATTCTGTTTTTTGCACAGGCTGTACATTTTGCTCTCCATCACACACTTATGTGGTCTTTTAAAACAGAGAACTGTAGACAAGGAATGGCAGATGTCTTGCAGACAGCTGTTGGCTTTAGTTTTTGATGGCTCCTCCAGAGTCATGTTTTCTTATAATATTGTTATCTAGGTATTTTCTTCTCTTTATTGCTAGTTCAGCTATAAATTTAAAGATAATTAATACATATTATGTGCAGTATTTTTAGTTTTTTAATTTTGAATGTATTTCTCCAGTTATCATGTCTATCATATTTGCATAAACCAGAAGTGCTTAGACAAATTATTTAAATTTAATATGGACAGACAAATATAGCTAGTTTTGTAATGAGTGCATAGGGACCTTTCACCTAATAAGCCTAATTATATATCATTCTGCTTTGAATAGTGCTCCTGTAACTTGTGAATGTGACATTATTTGGAAATAAGGTCTTTGCAATGAGGTCATATAATTTACTTAAGAGATCACATATATTAAGGAGGGCCCTATATTTAATATGTCTAGTGTTTTTATAAAAGTTGAAGAACCACAGAGACAGACACACACAGCAAGCATGCAGTGTGACAGCAGAGACAGAGACTAGAGTCTTGCATCTACATGCCAAGGATTCCCAGGGATTGTGTGCCACTACTAAAAACTAGGAAGATGGAGTGGATTCTTCCTTGGCACCTTCAAGAGAATCAACCTTAATTTCAGACTTCTAGCTTCCAGAACCATGAGAGAATAAATTTTTGTTATTTTAATTTATCTTGTTAATACATTTTTGTTAAAACTTTCTGGTAATTTGTTATAATAGCTCTAGGAAAAAAAAATACAATTTACCATAGAATTTCTGATTTTTCTTCTAATGTATTCATCCTGTTTCATTTGCACCTGTGGATCTGCGTTATAGTCACTTTCTGTATAGAAAGTAATTTTAATGCCTAAATCTCTCAGCATTTTTGTAGAAACTGTACTTCTGTGAAATCGTAAGGGAGTAGATTCATATAAAGTTCATAACATGTCTAAAGGGGAAACTGAAAATCAATCATTAGGATATATTAATTACTAGTAGATTATACAAGTAAACTCTGAACAGCTAAAAATCAGAACTTGTTTGATAATCTTTTTAAACATAAAACAAATTAAAGTATTACATAATGTATTTGTAATAGAGAAATTTCCATGTGGAAACTGCTAGGATAACTTTCCAAAAATTTTAATGGCTATATAACCTACAACATATACATACTGATACATGAGGTAATAGATGTATGTTATGTTGGTTTCTTGTTTGAAGAAGTATTATGATACATTGTTGCTTAAGGTAAATACTGACTCCAGAATTTGGATATTCAATATTTGCTGCATCCATCAATGTATTTCAAGAGTCCTTGTATCATTCAATATTTCCTTAGTGTTAAATAAAGCACCAGGAGTAAAATCTGTTTATCTTTTTTTTCCTCTCTAGCAGAATTTAGATGATTTCTTTAGAATTAAAAACAAATTACTCCAATAGTATGATTTTTTAAAAACTACCTCTTGCTCAAGTTGTGTATGTGTGTGTATGTGTGTGTTCACATTTCCACACTAGGGACATTGAACAGATTGCACTGTAATCTAGATTTTACCAAGTTTCCAGGAGATTTGAGGAGGAATCATGTAGTTATGATGTTGAGATAAATTCCCAAAGATCATTTGTTTTCTTATATTGAATTCATTTTCTTCTTAAACACTGTCAAAATACCTCTTTTTGTTATTCCATAATTACAGTCATGTACTATATAAGAATGTTTCAGTCAATGATAGGCAGCATGTACAAAAGTGGTATAATATTATAATAAAGCTAAAAGTTACTATCACCTAGTGCCATCATAGTTGTTCTAACTTCATAGCACAGTACATTATCTTTTCTGTGTTTAGTACACAAATACTTACAATTGTGTTGTAGTTGCCAACAGTATTCAGTACAGTAATATGCTCTATGGGTTTGTAGCTTAGCAACAATAAGCAATGCCATGTAGCATAGATATGTAGTAGACTATACCATATAGGTTGGTGTAGGTACTCTCTATGATGTTCATACAATGCAGAAATCACTTAAGAATTTGCATAACTTATCCTTCTTGTTGAGTGATGCATGACTACATATTCATAACTGCATTCCATAGTTTATGCAGCTAATATGTATACATATATCTATATCTGCATGTATATGTTTACATAAATATATAAATTGATGCTGAATATACACATGTATATATTTTAAAAACAGAAAGATATTAACCCTAAAAACAGAAAACAAGATTCAGTCTCTAGTATGAGCCAATCTTATTTGAGCTATGAATTTACATGCTGTTAGCTTCATACATTGACTCTGAAGACTTTAATGCTATTTTTTAAAAGTATAAATATTCTGTTCTGTTGGAGACTGAAGCTCATTTTTCTTTCACTATATTGCACCACTAAAATATTTAACTGCTTACCATGTAAACAATGTCAATATCATAACACAGCTATCAATACATAATTGAACCTAATAAAGCCCATATAATAATTGCAATTATATAATTGCCAATAATCCTTGGCAATATCCTTAACTTCCTTGACATACTCTGTTTCTACTGTGCCCAACTGATAAAACTTCTCCCCTGAATTCACCCATATATTCATCACATTTGCACCTGCTCCATTATCAAAAACTCCAGGTGAATATTCAAGAATTATTTAAAACTATATTTTCATAGGGTATTTGTAACTGGATAAAATTACTTTACTTCCTGTATTTGAAACTATTTCTCCACCAAAAGAAAATAAATGCCTGGGAGGTCCAAGTTTAAATTCTCATTAGCTCAGGGAAGGGGATTTTTAGTAATGAATTAAATTGTATAATAGAACATAAAGAGATGCAAATTTTTATAAAAAGTGAGTTTGTGGCCTATGACTTGTATTTGCTATAGTACTAAATGACCTCTGTTGAAACTACCTTATAATTATTTCATGTTTTCATTCTTACTTCATGATCATATTTCATTTAGAAAACTCAATTTTTAAAAAGGGGAACAATTTTTACGTTCTGTAGTGGACACAAAATGTGGTCACATTTTATATAATGGACGCATTGCTGATGACATTTTGTAACTCAAAGACTGCATAATTCAATTCAAGACTTAATTTTCTATTTGGATGCAAAGAATGAGTATGTATGTGTGTGTGCATGTGCATATGTTCATTCCAGGAGCAAATAAATTTAGAAGCATTATGATTTCCCCCTTTAATGTTGATTTTTATTTGTGCAGCATTATTTCTTATAATCTGCATTTGCTCTTCTCTAAATTAACTGCATGATGTATAATGATGCCTTTGTCAATTTTCAATAGCTTTGATCACCTTTAACTTTCTCCCTAATGATATTGCAGATTAAGCACATTTTTAGTACCAGTCTTAAAAATTAATGAGGATTCATGTGAGTTTTTCTTTTCTTTTTAGACAGAATCTCCCTCTGTTACCAGGCTGGAGTGCAGTGGCACCATCTCGGCTCCTGCCTCGGCCTCCTGAATAGCTGGGATTACAGGCACAGGCCACCATGCCTGTCTAATTTTTGCATTTTTAGTAGAGATGGTGTTTCACCACATTGGTCAGGCTGGTCTTGAACCCCTGACCTCTAGTGATCCACCCACCGTGGCCTCTCAAAGTGCCGGGATTACAGGCATGAGCCACCACCCACCTGGCCTTTGTATGACATTGTTATAAGACAACATTTTAAGTTACGTAATAATATAGAAGTAATAGCCCAAGAATAAACAAATCCTTCACAGAAGTGCTAATCATACAAACAACAGAAATGAAGACGCTGTAACTTCTAGCCTCAGTTAAAGTGATTACACAGTGTCAAAATATAATACATATAGATTACAGTTCACTTCCTCTTTGAGATTTGAAATTATTAAAATTCTATATTTTAAAACTGATGAATTTGCAAAATTTCAGAATGTGCACACAAAGTAAGATTAATTAATTTTTTTTTTTTTTTTTACAATGGAGTCTTGCTGTATCACCTAGGCTGGAGTGCAGTGATGCAATCTCGGCTCACTGCAACCTCTGCCTCCTGCGTTCAAGCAATTCTCATGCCTCAGCCTCCCAAGTAGCTGTGACCACACCTGGCTTTTAATTTTTTAGTAGAGACCTGGTTTCACCATATTGGCTAGCTCAGTCTTAAAGTCCCAGCCTCAAGTGATCTGCTCACCTCAGCTTCCCAAAGTGCTGGGATTACAGGCATGAGCCGCTTTGCCCAGCCTAATGTTTTTAACACTCACCTCAGCCTCCCAAAGTGCTGGGATTACAGGTGTGAGCCACTGTGCCTGGCTTAAGTGATTTTTTACAAAATTCACATCACTCTTATAAAGTTAACTTTATTTTTATTTTTTTGAGACAAAGTCTCATTCTGTCATCCAGGCTGGAGTGCAGTGTTGGCTGGTGCGATGTTGGCTCACTGTAACCTCCACCTCGTCCAGGGTTCAAGCAATTCTCCTACCTCAGCCTCTTCAGTAGCTGGAATTACAGGAGTGTGCCACTACATCTGGCTATTTTTTTGTATTTTTAGTAGAGACGGAGTTTCACCATGTTAGCCAGGCTGGTCTCGAACTCCTGACCTCAAATGATCCACCCGTCTCAGCCTCACAAAGTGCTAGGATTATGCTTTATATTGTTTTAACTCATCAGCAATTATTCACCATTCTTTTCATTACTGTACTCCAGAGTTTCACTGGATTTCCTAATTACCACCTCAACACTTAGCAATATAGGTGGGTGAGGTTGATCAGAATTTAATTCTAGGGGAAAAATGTAATTGACTGAAATCAACTAGTTTATACTCTACCTTGAAATAAAGATATTCCAATAAAAAATGAAAGGAGATCTTTCTTATAGTACTGAGAAAGGGAAGCTTGCACCTTCTTTCGCATATGTTGGTACAAAGATGTGATTTGAAGCTGCTGCCATTAATGCAATTCACAGAGAACTAATGCACAGACTGGAGGCGTAGTTAACAGGAAGCAACAGGGTATAATTACAACATTTGAGTGACCAGTTCAAAGACTCCTGAAACTAGTTCTTCTCCTGGACTTTCAACTTAGGTAAGATAACAAATCTTACTCTTTTACTTAAACACACTGTCTTAGTTGGGGTTCTTCAAAGAAACAGAACCAATAGGATATATTGTTTTTGGGTGTAATGATAATTGGCATACAGAATTATGGCATTCCCATCATCTGCCATATACAATTTGGAGACCCAGGAATGCAGATGGTATAATTCGTTTCTGAGTCCAGAGGACTGAGAACCAGGGGAGAACGATGGTATAAAATCTAGTCTTAGGGCAGAAGAAGGTCCGTGTTCCAGCTCAGGCAGACAGACAGGAAGAAAATGTATGAGTTCCTTCTCCTGCCTCAGTGGTTGAGGTGATGCCTACCCCAGGAAGGCAATCTACTTTATAGATGCCACTGGATTCAAATGCTATTCTCATTTAATCCTAATCTCATCCAGAAACATACTTTTAGACATGCCCAGAAATAATGTTTAGCCAGATACTTGGGAATGCTCTGTTTCAGTCAAGTTGACTAACTTAAAAACTAACTCACGTAAAACTAACTCACGCACATTGAATTGTATTTTCTGTTTTTTTGTAACTGAAGATACGATAATCCCATTGGCAAATCTTAAAATCATTTTTCTGCTTCTATCTTCTTCATCATAATATCTGTTATAACCCAATTGATGTCCCTTTTGCAAAACAACATATCCCTTATTTCTTTTTTGATTCACCTTCTTCTCAACTTTTCAAGTTCTTCAGTTATTTCCTAACTCAGCTACAATTTTTTTCATCTCTAGAATTCCTGTTACTAAAATCTCCCAGCTTAAAGAAACTCTTGGCTTAAAGTGTCTCCTAGCTGAAAGACCAGTCACCTAAAACAAAACCTTTCTTTGTCCTCACATCATCCTCTCAAATACCATTACATTCCTCTGCCAGTGGCAGAGCAAAAAAATACGGGCATTGTCTGTACTGTTACTAACTACTTACTCCTTTTTTCAGAACATGAATCTGGTTCTCATCATTACTACCTTAACTAGAAATTCTGTTTTTCAAATTGCCACAAATTATCCTCGTTTCGTTCTTCAATCCCATTTCAGTATAATGTTCGTTCTTTCTCTTACAGGCTTCTCCTTAATTCTGTGTTTTGTTACCAGCTGTCTACATTTTAACACACTTCTGAGATTTCATTCTGGATCTTCTTCCCTTTACTTCTTTTACTATTCCCATTTCTCTCTTTCCTTTCATTACAATGGTGTTTTAATGCAATTTTATATAATCCTATGACTTCAAATGATGACTAAATTATTGCTCTCAAAATGTGTATCTAAATTTAAGATGTATCCTTTGATCTCCAAATGTATAAGCCTAACTGTCCATTTGACATTCATTCCTTCAATCCATATTTATTAAGCACTTATAAAGTGCCAGACATCTTTTTGGTGTTTAGGATGCATCATTGAATAAAATAAATATTTATAATAGAGTCAGCAAACTTTGTAAAAGACCCAGCAGTGTGTTTCCTATCTAGGATTTGCAGACTATATGCCCCTCATTGCAACTCTGCTTTTAAGCATGAAAACAGCCAGAGATAAAATGTAAATAAATGGGAGTTTTTGTGTTCAAATAAAACTTTATTTATAAAAACAAGCAGTGGACCATATTTGGTCCATGAGCCATAGTCAACAGACCTTGGTCTATTACAACTTATTGAATTACTCATGGATATCTTAACCATAAATTTCCATCACAGTTTGAATTCATTTCAAATGTGCATGATCCAATCCTACAGGAATCCTTTCAGTTTTCTGATTACACAAGGGTCTTTCCTGTCTAGTGGTGTTTGCATCCACTGTTTCTACACCTGGAATATTCTTTCTCCAGTTCTTTGCATGTCTGGCAACTTCTATATCCTTGCTAATGTGCTGCCAACTTTTCTCTCCAATGCCAGTTTCTGTTATATTACTCTGTTTAATTCTTTGCTAACACTTATCACAATGCAATTATTTGTTCATTAGTTTATCATCTTTTTTCTTCCTCTGGTATGAAAGATCCTTGAATACAGGATCCAAATTTACCACAGAATACCTAAGACTACCAAGCATAATGTCTAAGAGTCAATAAATATGTAATAAATGAGTGAATGAATAAATTCATCTCTGTTAAAGAACTGTGAAGGAAAATAATATTCTAGTAGAAATAAAGCTTTTGTTTATTCACGTTCTCTTATCTTGCATTTCTTCCTAATAAAACTCAGTGTATTCATTAGTTATCTAAATTATTAATCCTATAAGCATTAACATGTAGAGCAGAATTTCTCATTATTGGCTGTATTGCCATCTTGGGCTAGACGCTTCTTTTGGGGGGTATCCTGTGAAGTATAGGATGCATGGCAGCATCCTTGGTCTTTACCTGCCAAATGCCAGCAGCATTGTCTTCTTACCTCACTGCCCAGTCATGACAACCAAAAAAGTGCTATGAAGTATAGGGTACCATCAAAATATGTAAAACAGAAATTTAACCTAAACTAGGGATCAGAAAAATGTTTCCCTTGAAGAAGTTATTGTAAGCTGAGATTAGTTTTTCAGATGAATAGGCTAATTAAGGGAGATCTTGTATGGGTACTGGTATGGATGAAAAGAACACTCCAGACAGAGGAAGCAGCATGTGGAGGAACAGAATATGGCCCATGTGAGGATGTGAAAACAAAATGTCAGTATATCTACAGTATAGAGGGCAATTTATCATATGAAACCTGGAGAGGCCGGTAGGTGCCAGATCATGTTTATGCAGGTGCACTCCATTAAAGATTTGCTACTTTATTCTACAAAAGACATAAAAAAGAGAAACATGATCAGACATGGATTCTGAAAATTCACTCTGGATTATCTTAACAAGATGGATCGGAAGGGGAAGGAGGGCCTGCCAAGTGAGTAGAGAGGGCTGGATGTAGAGTTTCAGAGGCCAGGTGATGGTGAAAACTGTGAAGAAGGATAGAAGTGACCGGGTGTGATAAATTTTTGTGTGTGAAGCATTTGGTCTTAGTGATTAAATGGACGCTGGGGCTAAGAATAAAAGAATCATGATATAAGCAACAGAGTGGATGATGGTACTTTGTTATTTTTAATGCTAGGTCCACTCAAAGTAATACAGGGAATATCTCAGAAAATATAAATCACTTTACGGTGCAGGTAAACTCTTAATATTGACAGTTCCTGACATTTGAAATTTTTCTTTTTTGATTTATTTTATGTGTATATTATTCTGTGTATTCATTATCAATTACTGCCTGACAAATTATCACAAATTTAGCAACTTAAAACTATTCATATTTGTTTTTTTCATGGTTGGTCAGGAGTCTGGACATGGCTTAGCAGATCCTGTAATTCAGGACCATTCACAGAGCTGCAATCCAAGTATCAACCAGGGCTGGGTCTTATCTGAAGGCCCAACTTGGGGAGGATCTACATACAGCTCTCAGGAGTTGTTGACAGGGTTCAGTTTCTGTGGGCCAGGCTGTTGAACTGAGGCCCCCTGTTCCTTACTGTTCCTTACTGGAGTTTTCCCTGAGTTCCTTAACTCATGGGCCTTTCCACATAATATCTTACTTCATCACAGCTACCTACAGAGAGAATCTGCTAGCAAGACAGAAACCACATAGTAACCTAATCATGAAAGTATTTCTTCTCAGTGTTGCGATTGTCCCTTGGTTAGGGACAATCTGAGTAACAAGTTATTCAGAAGAGGGGAATTCCACAAGGCTATGAATGCCAGGAGGTTGGGATCGTCTGGTGTCATCGTAGAATTCTATCTACCATATCCTGAATATTATGTCAAGCATGAAGTTGACATAAAATAAACCTAATGTGAATGCACTGGCATTTAGAGGTACAGTCTAAAATAAATGTTTTGCTTAAAATTAGTTCTTTTTAAGAACAAATTTACAAAGATATTGAAAGCTAATATATAGCAGGACAAGAAAATGTATGCTCTATGAATATGCAAGTTGAATGGAAATAATGAAAAATTGGTAAAAATGTTTCCTCTAATTACACAAGTATTTTTAATGTGTAGTGGGACTAGGGAGGGACTGCAGAGGGGAGTGCCAAGATAAAGCTAGGGACTATAAATGTAAAAGAATACATTGTTTTAATTTTCTTAAAACATGTTCATATTTGTTCTTCTAAGAAACATCTGATTTTGACTACTTTTAAGGCTTGATGTCCTACATTCTTTCTAAAAGTTGAGACACTCAGAATGACATCTATTTGCCAAGTGTCTTACTTTACGTAACTTCCTGCACGTTGAAATTGATCTGGATAGATTTTAATCAGGTTCATGGAACTCTGTAGGTTGTCAAGCATAAAATTTAATATTTTGTCTACCCATTTCAGGGGATACTTAAAATGAATGTAACTCTTCTGTGGCAGTGGCAACACATGTTTTAAAATGGCTTTTTTTTTTCCTAACTTTTTTTGTTTGCAAAGGATAAAACTTCTAGATCTTTTATCTACCTTAACATGACATCTTATAATTGTGATATATTCAGTTTATTGATGTTGTAAATATATAGGATTTGAGGGTTTTTTTTTGATTGTACTATATTTCTACTTATTTTAAGCTGCTGTGTGAGTGCTCTAAATATTATTTCTATCATTCTATGCACACATTTTTTAGCCTTAAAAATAATTCAGTTCTATTTCATAATTCGTTGTTGTAAGAGTTTTTCATGTAAGTACTTCAGGAAACAGCTATTTTTTAAAATATCAGTTTTCTTTGTTCTCTATTATTACTAAATGTCAGGTCAGCATTGGCAATTTCATGATTTAATTATTTGATCTGTGATGTCAGACACTTACTATAAATAATGAACAGTATTTCCTTTCATCTAGCACAAATGTTATTCATGTGGAAATTGGCCAATTTGAAATTTAATGAGAAAGGAAGTAAGATAATTTATTAGATTTCTTTTAACTTTGCTCATGTTCAATAATGTGCAGTACATACTATTAATATTGTCTGCTGTAAGTGAGGTCAAAGTATTACTGTCATCTGTCAGTAAGATTGAAGTCTCAGGTTAATAGGCTTGGTTTACTCTCCCCTTGAAAATTCTGTTATAAGACTACCTCTCTTCATTTAGATTTCGGTGAACTGAAATATTTACAAATCAAACCAACAATTTAAAAACTTTTTTGCTAATGATAAACTGTGTATGTTGTTAACAAAACAAGGGTAGATCTTAAATAAAAAACCAACATATTTCAGCATTTTTAGCCTGCTGTGTCAAATAATAGGAAAAAGAAACCAAGATTAAATTCATACAGGTTCTTTGAAGGAAATTTACAAGAGATCCAGACCTTCAGAACTTCATTACAAAAGTCAGAGGGTACAGAGGAAAGACACTCAGCATCACATCTATTTGCCAAGTACCTTACTTTGAGGTGAAGTGGAGGAAAATGGAAACATTCTGAAACTGAGAAGGGTATGTTAGTTAATTCCTTACAGCAGAACCTGAGTTCAGCAGCACAGTGTCACTGTGGAATGGTAACAGGACATCAGAAGGGATGGATCCAGAGATGATGGAGCACATGGGAAGGCTGGGCTGTATGACATGGACTTCTTGTTATGGGAAGCATTAAGGCAATGGAGATGTCCACCATCCAGGAACCATCTAAACTTAAATTATGAACTGATCAAACTAGAGGGCCTAGTGTCACATGTATTAACCTGAGAAAGAGCTTTAGGATCTTCTCAGAAAATAAGTCAATGACAAAAGCTATTTATTTATTTATGTACCATCTTGTAAGAGACATCTGGGTTGAGAATTGGGCAGAACCATATTAATGGAATCAACCTAAATGCCCATCAGTGATAAACTGGATAAAGAAAATGTGGTATATATGTACCATAGAATACTATGCAGACATAAAAAGGAACAAGATGATGTCCTTTGCAGTTTGTATAATATGTTACCGATATGATAAGTTTGTTTTAATTTCTGTAATATAGATTCAATTTTAATATATCAGAGCTAAAATAAATCTGAAGCAGAGGAAATCTATTAGAACATCTTATTAATTGTTATTAATAAATTAATTTTTCACTTCAGTCCAAAGTTTCTTGCCTTGATTGTTTAAAAGAATTAAGTCCAATTTATGAGCAGTCATCAAGCAACAAAATAGATTCTCTTTTCTTTTCTTAAATTCTAAAAGACACTGGGATTAGTTAGTAAGTTTCCAGTAGGAGACTAAGATAAAATATAGAGCAAAGTTAGCACAATGGCCGGCCCAAGCCAAGTTCAAGCCCAAGTTAACAGGATTTGCAGAAACCTTGAGGAAGCTGAGAATGACAGTCTTCAGAGAGAGAAATTTTATAGATCCTCACAGGGAAGAGACCACAGAAATCCTAGAAGAAAGGAAATACACAGACAGTGACTTCTTTAGAAACTGGCACCTTCCTAATTCTTTATTCCAGATTCTGAAAATCTAACTGTATTTTATTTCCTTTCATGATTCCCTGGCATTTTTATGTGAGCTAGAGTGACCAAGTTACATTACTTATGACCAAAAGAACTTGGACTAGAACATGTAAGGGATAGATTCAGATGACAAATACTTATTGTTTTTAGGAGGAGAGGACAGGATCTTGGTCTGTCATTCAGGCTGGAATACAGTTGCACCATCATAGCTCATTGTAGCCTCAAACCCCTAGGATCAAGAGATCCTCTTACCTTGCCCTCCCAAAGTGCTGGGTTTAGAGGAGTGTATCACGTGTCTACACTGATTAACATTTTAATGTGAAGGAAAACAAGAGACATTCAAATAAAGTTTATAAAAGAAAGAAAAACAGATCTAGTGTAAAATTTCACCTACGTATACAATTTTGCATCCAATTTCTTCTCCAAAACAGATGCCACTTTATCTTATTATCCTTTCTCCTAGTCTGTTACTAAACCTGACATTATTTTCCAGATAGGTTTTTCTATTGTTTGGCTAGAGTGAAAAAAAATATTCATTCATTGGAAAAGTGCTGTGATATCTCTGGGAATTCAAGGTCTAGGAGGTGTCAAAAGAGACACAGACAAGAAAAAGTTGTACTGGAAATCACAGGACCTATAGGACATTTTCTCTCTCTACCGCCATCTCACTGCTCTCCCTACTTTGCAATGCTTCCCCTCTCGCCCCACCCCCATATCCCCACACCCTACCTCATGCTTTCTTTTACTTCCTTCTATATATCTGCATTATTCTTTTCTCTCATTCCCAACTACCTTTTCCTGCTTCTTGGCCTGCAGGCAAAATATGGCCAAGAACAGTTTTTGAATTTATCTATTCTCAGATTCACATATCTTAAAAGAGAAGGATCTTTCTTTATTAATTCCTAGGAAGAGAAAAGATGTTGGGCAGAGAAAATAGAAGATGTCCAATTCAAATACATGAAGCCTTGTTTTTGTATGCTATGCCAGAGTTACTTTATTCCACAAATTGTCATTGCCAATACTTCTTATTTATTTTATGAAATATGTACTTACTTGCTATATTCTAAATACCATGTGAATGCAACCCATCAAGTAGTTTTTGCATATTGCAGAAATGAGTTTTTGAAGGTAAATATCCTGTTTCATTAAACTTGTTATCTCTTGGACCTAAGATAACAATGATAGTCACAAAAAAAAAACCCAATACTTTTTAAAAATGAATAACTTAATGAAAAAGTGAGTTAAAAATTTAATTCAAATTGGCTAATTATGCTTCCTATCTTGCTTTTGGGAGTGATTGCCTTCTTTTGAAAACTGGAGGCCCTCTCTGGGAACCCTGCCTCATGCTCAGGGCCATGCTATCTATGGAAAATAATTCTTTGCTTGCATTGATTTCACATATGGCTGCCGATGTCTCTCTACTGTTGTGCTCTAACTCTTAGAACACCATACTTAACACTTTCTGTTCTAGATTTGTACCTGGTTCCTTTATCCTCGGAATTCTATAAGTTGTTCTTTCCTTTCCAATTCTAAGTATAGAGTTAAAATTTATAACTTGTATTAAATAAGAGAATCAATCAACTAATCAATGAAATAGTTTTTTTTTTTTTTAATTTTGTTAGTATTTTTATATTTAAGAGATACAGGTACAGATTTCCTTTTTTTTTTTTTTTTTTTTTCAGTTCAAATTAATTTCCCTTTTTTAAAGACCAAGTTCCCATTACATGGCTTGGTACTCAATAAAGGAAAACTTGTTCAAATAAGGTAATATGTTACCATTAGTATTTCCAGGTGACCACAATCAAGTAGCAATTCTAGCAAATCCTTGGGAAGTACATCGTGGGGTTTCTATTCTCTCAAGTCCCAGTTCCTCTGGAGTGGATATGCCCAACAAATTTAAAATTTGTATTAGTTCTGGATGACATAGGGGTAGATTTCCTTATCAGGTCCTGCTTTGCCTTTAACAGTCTCTAGGATGTGAACTTCAGTAGCCAAAGCATTTAACTGCCTATAAGCAGGATTAATAATTTTGGGCTCTCAACCAGATCATAGCTAATAAATGTGTTCATTTCTTTATGCAATTCCCAGGCATCTCTATCTGGCTTATTGTATTATGCCACCCAGCAAGCATCAAACTCCTCATCTATTTCATGTGACCCAAGGGAATTGCAGTGACCTGAAGTGGACCAGGGACTTAGGGTGGGGTGCAGGAGGTCTGGAGGGCCTACCCAGGTGACTGCTTCTATGATACAGGACGGGAGAGCTGAGGTCAGAGAGAAGCCCGGATAATTTTTCAACCCTCAGCTCCTCCTTCCTCCTACCTTCTGCAGTCTCTGTATTCTACTCTGCATGTCCATATGTGCCCATTATTTAGCTCCTACTTTTAAGTGAGAAAATGTAGTACTTGACTTTCTGTTTCTGAATTATTTCTCTTAAGATAATGGCCCCCAGTTCCATTAGTGTTGCTTCAAAAGACACGACGGCTTTAGTAAAAAACTGTAATATTCCTAAATATGGCTTCGTATAATTAGATTGAGCTTTTTGGATTTTTTAAAACGTTGAGATACAGGACAATAGCTCAGTGATCTTTCCTATGCCTTTCACCTCATGACACTCAATTATTTTAACGGAAGTAAGTGCACACATACACAATTTTTTTCTATAGGATTTGATATATAGTGCTTGGAATTTAATAGACTACACATTTTTCTTATGGAAAAAAATGTAGTGGACATTTTTTTTTTTTTTTACTTTTTGCTGGCAGATGCCAACTCTTCCTCTGTGTGACCACTCCTCCCCTCTGCTTGTAGCCATGTGTTTATCTAAAGCTGTCTGCCAAGGCACATTTGTTTTAATAAATGGTGTTTTTGTCATATATTATCAAATGACGGTGTTTATTAAAATTATAAAATTGTGATAAAATGATAATACAGATAGTTTCTATGCATTAGAAATAATAGAACAGCTAAGCAAAATCTACTTTCCAGTGTTTAGGAAATATGGCTGGCATAGATTTCTAGTATAAACAGTGAGTTTACTAGCTAGAACTAATACAGCTGTACCGGAAGCTCTCACAGTCAGTAATGCAACCACTCTTTCAGTCTTTAACACTCCTGCCCCAAAGCCCCCAAGGGAAGCTAAAACTTAGGGGAAAGACAAAAATATAGCAACAACAATGACTCAAGGTCTCTTGCTCCAACAGTGTCCAGGGCAACTGGTTATCAAATTCTGCTTGTTTGCTCTGGCAGAAAAAGAGGCACAGATGAAAAGCTCTTGTGAAAATGCAGGTAGCCTGCTGAGCTTAGCCACTCTCACTCCACTGTATCTAGTACTGAGATCCTTGTAAATCTTATAACTGTTTTCCTACCTAATTGAACCATGTCAGGAGTAAGCATAAACTCTTATTTCAAATTTCTCTGAATTCTTAGATACCTACCACCAGCCAAGCACCTTCAAATGTTCCTTAAAAAAAAAAAAATGTTTTAAAAGAGAGATGTTCCTGAGACATAATAACAATGTAAAATAAAAAGAGAGCTTGTAAGGATCGAAATTGCTTTAACAAAGGGAAAGAACATGAGGTTGTCTTAGCCATTTGTAAACAATAGCCATAGAAATTTAATTTTATTACTTATAGGTAACAGGACACAGTGAAGGGCATTACATGATCCCTAAAACCAGGTTTGAAAACTTGGAAACTGCCCAAAATGTTCCTCCAACACACCTGTGAAACAGAATGGAAATATATTTTGCTGAATTTTTTCCCCACAATGGTCTCTATAGTGCAGAAAGTTCCATGTCTACAGAGAGTATGATAATTATTAATTTTGTGTTACCTTACTATTATTTCAGATAACTTGTTCTGATTAGTCACAAATGCTTAATATTTTATTATAAATGTGTTTTCATTGTTAACTTAAACACTACAAAATAAAAAGTTTTAATCAAATGGTCTTAAAATGATGTTTTAATAACTGTCCAGAAATGAATTCAAATTAATAGTTTAAGAGATTTAAGAGCTGCTTCTTCTTTTTTTTTTTTTTTTGAGATGGAGTCTCACTCTCGTTGCCCGGGCTGGAGTGCAATGGTGTGATCTTGGCTCATGGCAACCTCCGTCTCTTGGGTTCAAGCAATTCTCCTGCCTCAGCCTCCTGAGTAGCTGGGATTACGGGCATGCACCACCATGCCCAGTTAATTTTGTATTTTTTTTAGTAGAGATGGGGTTTCTCCATGTTGGTCAGGCTGTTCTCAAACTCTTGACCTCAGGTGATCTGCCCACCTGGGCCTCCCAAAGTGCTAGTATTACAAGCATGAGCCACTGCACCCAGCCAAGAGCTTCTTAGTTAATACTTAATCTCTGCCCATGGGCATAATCCCATGAAAATTATAAATCAGCAAATACAAACATGAAGATATAAAGCTAATACATGAAAGTCATAGAGGAACATTCAAAATAAATTTATAAATTTGCTACAGTTTTTACAGATAAACCAAATAGAAGATGATGTCAACTGTAAAATAACTCATATTAGGATACATAGCCTGATATTTAAAAAGAAAGATTAATGCAGCTGGTAGTAAATATTATTGTGCCTTACTCAAGCATAATTTAACCAAAGTCTCTTTACAAAATTATACGAGATACTAATGGTCCCAATACAAATGAAGAAAAAAATCTGCAGCTTTTTCTATTAGAAGCTGTCATACTTGGTTAAAATATTAGCCACCATTTACTGAAGACTTAGTATATGCCAGGTGTTTTTATAAATGTGAAATGTTTAATATGAATATTATTGCTAGTGGTAAACTATATTGTGAGCTTAGAAGAAATCCAGAAGTTTGGGAAGGTAATGGAGTATAGCACCATTTGTTGATTTGTTGTCAAATTTGATAAGAAGGTCTTTTTAAAATTCCCTGGTTTGGTATTTTGTACAAATCTTTGTGGCAAATAATACTTCTAGATACTTGTTGATAATTCATCTTTCAGAGATTTTTGGCAACCTTTGACTTTTTGGCAATACTTAAACAGCTTTGAAAGTGCCGCATTTGCGTTGGCATAAAGAAATATAGGCAAGAACAAAGACATTAGTGCTTAGTTTAGTATTTCAAATTAAACCCCTTTTAAAGCCCATAGGATAAGCAATACCTCTAAAAAGAAGAATTGCAGAGTTGTGACATTTTTGAGAGAGAAATATGTGCTGAGTGTCAAGAGACTATGAATGTTAGAAAACCCAGGGAAATGAGTTTAGTTAGTATCACAAATCAGATAAGAAAAAAATTAAATAAAGAGTCTTGACTAGAGAAAAACTGGTAATTTCTCCATCCTTTGATTATATGATTTGAATTTTAAACCAGAGCCATGAAAACATGTTAAACATTCTTGCAGACTTGAAAATGAGTTTGCTTTAAGCAAAATTACCCATGAATGGTACCTGGACTAGGAAAAGAACAATTCAGTTATTGATGTTTACCGCCAAGCATCACAGACGTCATCATTGGTAACTATGAAGCAGTCGGGAAATCAGAGCACCTGAGAAAATGACAGTTTTGGTATAGTAGACCTCCAGTCTTTCAAGGGAACACTATAGAGCTAGTTTGTGAGGAACAAAAGAAAAGAGAATCTGACAGGATTGCACATTTAATCTTTTCAAGTTCCATAAATTAGGTAGTATTTTCTTCATCTAATTTCTTCATCTTATTGAAGGCATTGATACTTAAAGTGCTTAAGTGATTTTCCCAACATTCTACCCTTAGTCTGTAGCTGAGCCAGGAATCAGCCACCCTAGGTTTTTCTGATTTTCCAGACTATGTTTTTGTCACCCTGAAATATGAGTTTTCACACACAGCTTAGTGTGTGAAACTCAATTCCACACATGGCAAGCAGTAAATGCCACTCACATTGATGTCTGAAGAAGAAAAAATATATATCTTTTATTATTTTTTAAATTTTTTAAGACAGAGTCTCATTCTGTTGCCCAGGATGGAGTATGATGGCACAATCTCAGCTCCCTGCAGCCTCGACCTCATGGGCTCAAAGGATCCTCTCCCCTCTGTCTTCTTAGTAGCTGGGAGCTGGCATGTTCCACCATGCTCTGCTAATTTTTTTTTTTTAATGTTTTATAGAGATGAGGTTTTTCTATGTTTCCCAGGCTCATAATATTTTAATTTTAAATTCTGTACTCTAAGCATATGCCTGTTTTCACCTCTAATATATATTGTATCTTTTTTTTCACCCCAGAGAAACATTTTGCCTATTTGAGGGGAATATGAAAGATCCACTTTAGGTAATAACTGGGATGTGAGGCAGAAAAGAGGTCTTACATTAGCTTATGATATCAGGGCTTATTATAGATAAAAAGTCTTTGCTAAGTCTGCTAATTAGTAAACAATGCTGTGTTACATAAGGAAGAATTATTTTTTTTTCCCCTTTGGTAAAAATAAGTTTTGGAGTTTGTACATTTGAGGATTTTTTCTTCATTCAGATGTGCCTCTTTAATGTCTGTATGAACATGCCATTATTTAATAAAATATGTATAAAATATGTATATTGTATTATTGGCCTTGTGTTAGGCATTGGAGGTAAGAAATTTAATAAGACAATACTATTTTTTCCCATAAAAAGTGATATTTGTAAGCTGGGCATGGTAGCTCATGCCTATACTCCCAGCAATTTGGGAGGCTGAAGTGGGCAGATCACTTGAGGCCAGGAGTTCAAGACCAGTCTGGCCAACGTGGTGAAACCCCATCTTTACTAAAAATGCAAAAATTAGCCAGGCATGGTTGCAGGCACCTGTAATCCCAGGTACTCAGGAGGCTGACACAGGAGAATTGCTTGAACCTGGGAGATAGAGGCTGCAGTGAGCTGAGATCCTGCCGCTGCACTCCAGCCTGGGTGACAGAGTGACACTGTCTCCAACGAAAAAGACAGTTGCATGTGGATACAGACATACTCATAATTTTTGTTTAGGATGTGCTATTTAACTCATTTGTTTGATACTACAACTATTTATTGCTGATATAATTGTTATTAGACATTGCTAGTAGATTTGGTTTCTGTCCTCATGTAATTTACATTTTATGAAGAATAAAGACAAGTAAGCAGGCAACTGCAGTATGCATGATAAAATCTCAGACTGAGAAAATGAAAACCGTGTGAACGTTTGAAGGAAATATGTAACTCCTACTGATGGTCTTTTTTTACAGGAAGTCATATCTACACTGAGAGCCAAAATATAGATAGAAATTCCACTGCAAGTATTTGTAGAGTTCCAGGCATCAGAAACATTAAGGACCTATGCAAAAGCATGGCTTATTTGAAGACTAAAAAGAGACTAGCCTGATTAAAAGAATTGAACCTTCAACTACCAATTTCAAAATCTTAACTAAAAACTATGGGAAAAAACATTGTTTTTATGTATTAGTGTTATAAATTTATATTAATGTTACAATTTATATTATTATACAATGTAATATATAATATATAATTGTTATAATTTATACTAGTGTTATAAATGTTTTATATTAATGTTATTAATTTATATTATTTCTTTGCTATGTAAACTTGAGCCATAATAGCTGATGTTAAAATAAATCAGAATTTGAAGTACTTTCTCTTCTTAAACTTGTATGGCAGTGTTGGCTTCAGCAATGGTGACATATTCGTAGTTTTTGTTCTGGTTTTATAGCAACAATTTACTAACTGCTTGTCAGCACAGAGCCCTTGGTATAATGTATTCCTTATTTAATTTTGCATTATATAATTGAATTCCTTTTTGAAGGCAAATTAGTAAAATATATAATACCTGCCTTGTAAAAAGAATAATGCTCATGTTTACAACTTAGAAAGTGAAAAGTTGTTGAAGAGTCTATAATTTCTTGACATTATTATTGGCTCATTTTCAAATTTCTTTCTTCCTATTGTATTCTCAATATTTTCAAAGTTAATTTGTGTCACTATTTGCATTAGCCCACAATCTGCTACAGTTTTTCTTTTCCTGAAGTTCAAAGAGTTCATGTGTCAATTTTCATTCCTACTGTCATCAGGGGAGCAATATTAGGTATCAGTGAATATGCTTTGCTGATCTTCGATCAATCTTAAACTGCAGAAAATAAACACAGTCACCCTTAAACTCATGCTGTCAATCACAAAATCAGAAAGCAGGGTACAAATAACATATGCTTGTAGCAATGTAGAATCCACATGTGGTTGACCTGCTGAATGATTCATAAACATATATCTTTACCCTCAGAAAAGAAGGAGATTTTGAATGAATAAGAAGAGGACAAAGTGAATCCTAAACATTCTGGAAATCAGGAAAGGGAAAATAAGGTTTTCATTAAGTGAGACAGAGTGAATAAAGTATAAGCAATTTGTTATAAATGGCTTTAGAATAAACTAGGTAAATCTTATATTAAACATGAAATATAAATGCTGATTCAAAACATTTAATATATACATATATGTATATGTATTTATATGCATATATGCATGTTAGATATATGATAGATGTGTATGTGACATATGCGTCTTCATTTCTAAGGGCAAAAATGAACACAATCTAAGAATCAAGATCATCTCTACAAATGCCTATTTTAAAAATTTTATTTCAGTTTTGGACTATTTATACTTTGGAAATAAACCTTTATTTTAATATTAGTTGCCTATATGCTATAACTATCTTGTTTTAAAATGAATAGTATGTGTTTTAATTATTTAGTTTGGTTATTTTTGATTCAGGTACTAACTTATTGAATGACTATTAGAGATTTATGACAAATTCTTACAGCAACACTTAAATATGATCATTAGGAAGCCAGAGTTTAAAAAGCGACTTCGCACGCTGTAGATAGTGTTTTGATTCATATTGGGTTAAAGCATTCCTATAAATAGGCAACACAAATTTAATTTAATTTTAGGTGCTTTGATTAAAATTCAAAACTTTCTTCCATGGTTGAATTTGTTCTAGTAGTGTCATATGTGCATCCTGGGTGTTTATGTTAAATCTCTATCAATTTATAATATCTGAAGTGATAAAAACAGACCATCACTTTTGCAATAGTAAGTCATAGAGATTAATGTTTTCTTTTTCCTTTACTAATATACTAAGCACATTATCCTTAAAGAAAGAGATTATTTTTGTGTCTGGTTAAGTAATATATTATATGTGAATTCTGAAAAGGTGCTCTGTTAATAAGATTAATATCCTGTAAGACAATTCATGAATTTCTTTGGAAGGCAAACTAACAATGGTGTTGATGGTTGGAGCCAGAAATAATATCAAAGTGGCTAGGAAGGCTGGCTGTGAAGTCAGCTTCTTTTGTTCAAATTCTTATCCTACCATTTATTGGGTTTGTTACCTATGGGAAGATACTTAATATCACCATTCCTTCTTACTTCATCGTTAAAATGCATGTAAAATAATAAGTTCTACCTCAGGGAGTTGTTCTGAGGATTAAATGAATTCATACATGTATTTAAATAATAAACAGAATATATATTCAATAAATATAATTTATTAACATTATTGAATATAATAATAGTTTATGGGAAGCTAATGCAAAATCAGAAATTCCTGTTTTCATGGACAACAAATCTCAGAAGTCAATACATATAAAGAATGTTTCCATATGGGTAGACACATAGAGAAATGAAAAGTTTATTTATTTTTATAGATTTTTTTTTCTGAGCATGGTTTTGGTATAAATAGCAGAAAAATCATTACTTGAAAGGTGATTTGCCTCTGCATTTCTAAATGTATTAAGAGATAAAATAGCTGAAATCATTTACCACAAAGCCTCATATTTTAATAATTTTTTCTGTTTCAAATAATTTTCTATGCAGATTGGAAATATTAAAAATTCAATAATTAACACTTTCTCCAAGACAATGTTGATGTTGAGTATTCAATTTTTTAACATACACTTGTTGAGCACCTGTATAACTATATGCAATGCTCAGGGATAAACCTATGGCCCTCAGAAAATTTACTGAATGAAAATATAACGGTGTGAAAAAATTGGTCATATGCATTGCCCTCTTGAGCTATTCGAGAAGATGCCTGTCAGAACAAAGTTTGCTTAGAAAAGATACGTAAAAAGATTTGTTTTCTAAGGTTGAAGAATATTTAGTTTTTACTGTTAGGCCTCTAAAGTAAAATACCCAGCCTTTATATTAAAAGGAATTCTTTTAGGAAAATAGCTTTAATAGTAGTGTGAAATCTATATAAGATTCCATCTTGTATTGTTAGATTCCACCAGTTGTATTTAATTTCTTAAATAGTGCCTAAACCTTTCTGGAAATTTAAAACTAAAAGTGAATTATTTTTCTTCATTCCTGATATTGAAGAAAAATTCTGGATTTTCTTTAACACTTCATCCTTGTGTGTTCTGTTAGATTTGTTGTTCCATTACATGTAATACTTCTTATTAAAATAATTTTTAGATGTTGCTTATATTGACTTAGATCACCAGATCATCACAAATATAACATAATTTAAGGATTATACAAGCATACCTCATTAACGTGCTTTGCTCTATTGCAGTTCACAGATTCCCCCCCTTTTTTTTTTTTTAACAGGTTGAAGGTTTGTGGCAATCTTTATTGAACAAGCCTATTGGTTCCATTTTCCAACAGCATGTGCTCACTTCATGTTTCTTTGCTAACTCCCGCAGTATCTCAGACTTTTTTCATCATTATATCTGTAATGGTTATGTGATTGGTGATCTTGATGTTACTATTGTAATTGTTTTTCAAGAGCTGTGCCCATATAAGAGGCAAACTTAATTGATAAATGTGAGTCAGACGGTGAGCTGTCTAACTGCTTCACCGATTGGCTGTTTCTCGTTCTCTCTTCCTACTTATTCCCTAAGACACAATATTCAAGTTAGGCCAATTAATAATCCTATGATGGGCTTGAAGTGTTCAAGTGAAAAGAAAAGCAACACTACTCTCATTTTAAATCAAAAGCTACAAACGATTAAACTTACTGTGGAAGGCATGTCGAAAGCTGAGATATGCCAAACCTAGGCCCCTTAAGCCAACATTTGGTGAAGTTGTGGATGCAAAAACAAAGCTCTTGAAAAAAATTGGAAGTACTATACAATTGAACACACGAATAAAAAAGTGAAACAGACTTATTACTAATACAGAGAAAGCTTTAGTGATCTCAGTAGAAGATCAGAGAAGCCACAACATTCCCTTAAGTGAGTCAAAGCCTAATCCAGAACTAGGTCCTACCTTTCTTCAACTCTGTGAAGACTGAGAGGTAAGAAAGCTACAGAAAAAGAATTTGAAACTAGAAAACTTAACATTTAAGAGCTGAAGTCATCTTTATAACAGTAGAGTGTAAGGAGAGGCAGCAAGTGTTGATGTAGAAGCTGCAATAAGATATCTAGAAGATCTAGCTAAGATTACTGATGAAAGTGACCATGCCAATTATTAGGTTTTTAATGTAGACACAACAGCTTTCTATTGAAAGAAGATGCCATCTAGAAATTTCATAATGACAGAGGAAAAGCCAAAATCTACCTTCAGAGGACAGGCTGAGGCTAATGTAGCTGGTGACTTTAAGTTGAAACCAATGCTCATTTACCATCCTCAAAATCTTAGAGCTCTTAAGATTTATGCTAAATCTGCTCTGCCAGTGCTCTATAAATGAAAGCGCAAAGCCTGGATGATAGCACATCTGCTTACAGCATGGTTTACTGAGTATTTTAAGCTCACTGTTGAAAACTACTGCTTTGAAAAAAATCTACTGCTTTCAAAAAATCTACTGCTCACTGACAATGCAATTAGTCACCCAAGAGCCCTGATAAAGATGTACAAAGAGATTAATGTTTTCATATCTGCTAACACAACATCCATTTTGCAGCCCAGGGATCAAGTAATAAGTTCAACTTTCAAGTATTTGTATTTAAGAAATACATTTCATAAGGCTGGCTGTAGCTGCCACAGATAGTGATTCCCCTCATGAATCTGGGGAAAGTAAATTGAAACCTTCTGGCAGGGAGTCACCATTTTAGATACCATTAAAAACACTTGTGATTCATGGGAGGAGGTAAAAATAGCAACATTAGCAGAAGTTTGAAAGAAGTTGAATCCAACCCTCATGGATGACTTTGAGGAATCCATGCCTTCAGTGGAGGAAGTAACTGCAGATATATTAAAAATAGCAAAATAATTAGATCTTGAAGATGTGACTGAATAGCTTCAATCTTATGACAAAATTTGAATGAATAAGGAGTTACTTTTTATGGATGAGGCAAGAAAGTGGCTCCTTCAGATGAAATCTACACCAAGTGAAGATGCTGTGAACATTGTTGGAATGACAACAGAGGAATTGGAACGCTACATAAATTTAGCTGACAAAACAACAGCAAGATTTGAAAGGATTGACTCCAATTTTGAAGGGAGTTCTAGTGTGGCTAAAATGCTGCCAAACAGCACTGCATGCTAGAGAAGTCTTTTGTGAAAGGAAGAGTCAATTGCTGTGACAAGCTTCACTGTTGCCTTATTTTAAAAATTGCCACAGCGACCCCAAACTTCAACAGCCACCACTTTTATCAGTGAGGAGCGTCAGCATGAAGACTCTCTTCTACCAGCAAAATATTATGACTACTGAAGGTCCAGATGATCATCAGCATTTTTTCTGACATACAGTATTTTTAGTTAAGGTTTGTATTCAATTGGTGCAAAAGCAATCAAAGTTTTCTCCATTGAAAATAATTACAAAAATCGTAATTACCTTTGCACCAATGTAATACATTGCTTCTGTAGATATAACGTTATTCCACACGTAATAGACTACAGTGTAGTGTAAATGTAACCTTTATATGCACTGGGAAACAAAAAAAATTGTGTCACTTGCTTTTGCAGTGGTCTGGAATCAAGCCTGCAATATCTTCAAGTTATGCCAGTAAATACTTGTGCCTCTTGATTATTTTGCTTTTAATACATTATTCAAAAAAGTGTCTGTGTGTTTAAAAACAAATCAATATGTCTTCCTGTTATTTTTTTCAGAATTGTCTTTTCAACTCTAATGCATTTCTTGTGCTATATCAATCATAACTCTTTTGGACTCTACAATGGGTGACGTAATTACTTTTCATGATTTTTAATCGCATGAGCATATAACAATGATTAAATTTCCTCCTCTGCTCTGAGTTAAATTAAATTACAATACTAATACCAGAAAGGTCCCAAATAACTCCTCCATACTTTAATGAAGTAATTGTTAATGTAGAAGAAGCATTATTTTATTGCAAAGAGACTGTAAGAACACTGTTTTGCTATAGTTGACAGATGACATCTATTCTTTAGTTTTTTACTGTTCTGTAACAGCAAAACTGTGAGAAATATCTCATAAACAATTGATGTGGTAAAATTGTTTAGTGACTCCTAACAGCAGCATTTGACTTTTTCTTCTGCAGCTGCCTGCCTTTGCTTTCTCATTCAATGAAAATGAATGTAGAGTGAATGTAAACACATTTCTGCTCTACCCTCACTTTCATGGCTACATTGCTCTTGTCAAATAGTTGATTTACACATACAGAAATTCTAAATTATGCTGAGGTGTATTTCATGCCTCAAATAGCTCCAATTGGAGCTGTACCCAAACTTAAACCAACAGACAGAACTTCATGGTTACCTTATGTAGACAGATGCTTATGCAGGAATGTAATAAATGTAGTTCAAAGTTGGTGGGCAGTTATTTAAGCTATTAAGTCATCAGATCTTAGCATAAATAATATTATGATTAGGTACATTTAAAAATTCGACCAACTGGAAGTTTGACATGAAACACAGGTCATAAGCATACACAGGAATGTAAACATCTAACAATGGAAACTGCTAGTCACATTTTTACTGCATGGAAAGGATTTCGATATGACTTACCCATGATTTGTTGCAATTAAATAGAATTTAGCCTTTCATTTTGTTTAAAAATGGACCCTGGGAATAGGACCTTAAAATAAAATGTACATGATTTTATGGCCTTTTATGCTGAAGGTAAAGTATAATAGAAAAAATAAATTTTACAAGAATTAAAATATATCTCTTATGTTGAGGATTTTAAAAATGTTTTCTGTGAAATGCATTATTGAGAAGTATAAAATAAAATACTTATTGTGTTTGTTGCAATTTTTTGAGTTACTGAGCTATTAAGATACTTCTTTTTAAAGAAGTTTATAGGAATTGCACCATAAAACAAAAGTTGTATTAAAATAGATAATATGGAACTAAAAGAAAAAATAAAACAGAAGATTAGAAAATAAATGTAGACATAAAAGCTATGATAAATATCAAAGTTTTAAAATATTAAGCAAAATGGCACAATTAAAGATGCTAAAGAAAACATAATGAGTTAGAATATAGTTTCTACTCTTTCTCTATGTTTATTTTGCTGAAGGAGACTCAATAAAGTATTTTTAAAAATTTTTAAACACTGAAAAGATTTTTTTCTCTTACCAGTTATGCACAGTATTATATCATTTTTTCTTTTTGCTAAAAAATTCTTTTTATAATGTACCAATTGAAATGAAAACATGTGGAAGGAGAAGAGCAATGCTTCAGACCTCATTTAAGTACAACTCTTTGTGCTCATGAAATGTTTCTAGGGGAGGAGAGAGGGCTGTTAAGGAAGACAGATATCATACAGGGATGTCAATCACATTTAATAGGCAGTGGTGGAAGGTAATCTCCTTTTCCCCATCAGTCTCTAGCAGACTAGTAGACAGAACTCATTACTGTGCAAATGAACCTGCCAGACGCTTCAGCCATTTGCCTCGCTAGAGGTCACAAAGAGTTGACACCAGTTAAAGCTGGTAGATGTGACGAGGAAAAAATCAAGGAGACAGCAGCTCCATAGGTTGAAATAAACAGCATCATATTGACAATAACCTTAAGGGAGTTTAAAAAGTCCTTGCGGAATTTTGAAAAAAACAAAGTTTTTATCAAAATGGTTTATGTGTTTAAAATTATTCTCATTATTTAATATATATGAAAACGTGCATTTAAGTTATCCAATGTGATGGGAACAGAATTTCAGCTCACCATCCTTTAGCATAAATTTCAAAAAGATTAATCTCACTTTCAGCAGGTTATATCTTACCTGGTCAGTTTTATGACTTCAAAACACTTAGAAAGCACCATCTTATTAACACATATTATTATTTTTAGTTCCACTGACTATTAGTTACTTCCTTTGAAGAGCTCTGCTAAACATTATCTTCTTAATTCTCGAAACCACTCAATAAGACAGGTATCACAATTTTTACAGGTAAGGAAACTGGGGCTACAGGAAGTTGGAATTTGCATAAAGTCATCAGCTTGAAAGCAGAAAAGTTCTGATATGGACTCAGGTATGCCTGACTCCAAAGTCCAATCTACTAGAATCCCATTGTTGTTCTCTTATAATCTCTAACTTTATAGTATTTCTCTTCTATAGTTTTCCACCTCTATTAGACTTATTTTTTATAATAATTATATGAAAGAGATATTTTGTTTATTTTTATCCTTATCAGAAAATCAGAATAAAAAGAAAAATAGTAACTAACTAACTAACTCCTAAAGCTTCGGACTTAATTTACTTGCTCTGAGCTAGGTGGTTAATGAGAACTACAGATTTCAATCTCTATCAATATCTGATTTCTTTTTCCATAAACTGAGCCACTCCCGCAGCTGGCTGTTCAGAAATGCTCTAGATACAGCATCTGTAGCAGAAACAACAATTGTGATTGGATTAAATAAAAAGCCTATATAATAGTTTCACAGGTTTTGTTATGCCTTATAAAATATCTCTGGTAATAAATGATCTAGAATAGAACTCCTTCAATTAAGTGTTATATGCCATCATGTCATGAGAAAAGCAAAGCTGTGGAGAATAAAAGTGTTGTGGAGTATAATCAGAAGTTCTTTATTCGTTCACTGATTTTCCCACTTTTCCTCTAATTAAAGATTTTATGACAAAACTAGCTTGCTATGACTGTATGCATCAAAATTATATTGAAGTGTTTTTAAAAAATACTTCATTTGCTTATTCTTTTCAAATATGTAGTTTAGTTTTAAAAAATAATTAGCAGATGTTTAAAAAGTAACATTACTACTGTTACTAAGAAGGGATTTGGTTCATATTGACTAGCTTATGGAACTCTTTTTAGCCAAAGAATTATGGGTTGTGCCTTAAAATAATATGTTTTCATCTGTTCCTTATTTCTATTCCTCTGTGTTCTTTGTCCACTCTCGTTTGCACTTTTTCTTAGGTAGCAAGGCTATTATTTTTATTTCTCCAATATACTTTTTGCTGGCTCTCAATTTAATCTAACTTCCATGTAGGCCTTTCTCCCAATCTCAGACTTCTTGGCAAAATGGTAAATTAAGCTCATAATACTTCAGTGTTCCTGGCTTTATTCTCTCTTGTTACTATGTTCACAGATCAAGATACTGAAATAAAGTCAATAACGGCTTCAATTTCTTGCTCTAATAAAATAGTGCATTTTGCAAGTAATGCTTTTAATTATTGCATTTAAGAATATGTATATGAGAATGAATTTAAAAATTATATCCGTTATACAATCAATAATTGCCTGATAGTGACAAATATTATATGTTTAATATTACCTTAATTGTACAATCCAGACAAGTAACTCAATGTTGGAACTATTGTTTTTAATAGAGAAAAGATTATAAAGTTAACTCACAATCTCTAACATATTTTTCTCGTGGACTTTCCAGTCCACTAGGAATCTCTAGCCATGATTCCAAAGTTAACCTTTTAAGAGATGAAAGAGCTGAAAATAAACAAGTAAATGTGAGAGAAACACCGGAAAGATGTTATCTTTGGAAGACAGGGGAAGAAAAAGAATGAGACAGAGACGCAGAGAAAGATCAGAGATACATTAATCATAACAAATATTCTAGCCCAGAAGGGAACACTGGAAATTAAGAACTAGTGATGGGTAAGTCTTTTAAGGTTGAGAGATGAGGTTCAGATAAGAAATTCAGCGTTCTTGTGATTATCCTATCCTTTCTCATGAAAGGTTGAAATCAGATTAGAAATACAAGAACAAGCTTTCTTGTAATATATTGCTCCTTCCAGAGTCAGTCCAGCTGGAAATGCATAGAAGCATGAAAATGAAAAAGAAAACAAACAGAAATAAGCTAACCAAATTTTTGAACCATGGAAAAGGTTCATTTGGGTTTGGGTAGGCATAGGTCACATCTTTTTCATCTGAATTGATTGTTCCCTTGTTTCTTGTAAGAACTCTTTGTTGTTTTTTGTAAATGAGCCTTCATGGAAATAATTTATCATGTCTTCACAAAGGGCTGGGATTATTATTTTTTCCTGAAGAAAGAGTTTAAAATATCATGACAAAAATATTGAAGAAAAGGACATAGTTTCAGATTAGGGCATAATGGTTGAAATTGAAAGTAATTAATGAGATCATTCTCACAAATGGTGTGGATGGCAAAATGAATGAATTATGCTATATTATAATATATTCAGGAAATCTTTGAAGGCCAGAAGTCTGACAGAATGATATAAAGGGATCAATGTACAAATTGCAGTATTAGTGCTCTGATTCTATTTTTCTAAAGAGAAACAATATAATTACAGAGCCAATTATTTCAATCTGCAATAATGCACTGAAGAAGTGTCTACATGTTCATATTAAAATTTATTTTAAGGTTCAGGGGACAAAACTACAGTTAGGGAAGCAAAACTGCTGAGATATTTAATTGGATACAAAGAACAGTTTTAGGCGGTGCTAGCGGGAAGAACTTTATATATAGCAATTAGAATCTCAGTTAAAAAATGACAAAATCAAAAAAAGCGTTTTCTTAAAATCCAAATCTTACACAATACAACACAACACACACTTACACACACACACTCTTATGTCTTTATAAATAAAAACCACTTCAACAATGGAAAGATTTCTGAATTTATGTAACTAAAAAGCTAGAGATAAAGAGATAATTCTGATGGCAGGCATGGTCCAATCAGGACTCTAGCTCAGTTTTTCTCTGACTCTCTCAGCAATGCTCTTTCTTACCTGGTTTAGGCCTCAGGGATTTTTACTTAGCTTACTGAATGGCAGCCACTAGCAACCAGGGCTACAAATGCTCTAATTCACAGTGAAGATAGAGAACGTGAACCCTGACCACAATCAAATAATCCCCTGAGTTTGGTCTTATTTATTGAGGCTACTCCTCATATCACAACAAATCTTCAGCAATGTGACAGGATTATGTTGATTAGATGACACTGAGGATCTATCAGTGGAACTTGCTGTGGGTTGAAGACCATAAAAATATATGATAAAATTGGAGGAAGGCTGGTTATCAAAAAGAAAACCTGGATTCTGTTAGAAAAAGAGGGATAGCTGGTGATATGGTTTGGCACTCTGTCCCCACCCAAATCTCACCTTGAATTGTAATTATCCCTACATGTCAAGGGTGGGACCAGGTGGTGGTAACTGAATCATGAGGGTGGTTTCCCCCCTACTGTTCTCCTGATAATGAGTAAGTCTCAGGAGATCAAATGGTTTTATAAGTGTATGGCATTTTCCCTTCTGGCACTCATTTTCTCTCCTGCCACACTGTAAAGAGGTGCCACAATGAATATAAATTTCCTGAGGCCTCCCCAGCCATGCAGAATTGTGAGTCAACTAAACCTTTTTCCTTCCTTCCTTTGTTCCTTCCTTCCCTCTTCCATCCCTCCCTCCCACCCTCCCACCCTCCTTCCTTCTTTCCTTCCTTCCTTCCTTCCTTCCTTCCTTCCTTCCTTCCTTCCTTCTTCCTTCTCTTTCTCTCTTTCTTTCAATTTTTGCTCTTGTTGTGAAGGCTGTTGTGCAATGGTGACATCTTGGCTCACTGCAACCTCCATCTCCTAGGTTCAAGTGATTCTCCTACCTCAGCCTTCCAAATAGTTGGGATTACAGGCATGTGCCACCACACCTGGCTATTATTTTTTTTGTATTTTGATTAGAGACAGGTTTTACCATGTCAGTCAGGTTGGTCTCAAACTGCTGACCTCAGGTGATCCACCTGCCTTGGCCTCCCAAAGTATTGAGATTACAGGCATGAGCCACTGTGTATTTTTGTATTTTTAGTAGAGACGGGGTTTCACCATCTTGGCCAAGCTGGTCTCAAACTCCTGACCTCAGGTGACCCACCCACCTCCATCTCCCAAAGTCTGGGATTTAGAGATGTGAGCCACCACACCCATCCTGCATAAATCTCTTTTTTAAATAAATTACCCACTCTTGTGTGTTTCTCCATAGCAGTGTGAGAATGGGCTAGTACATATGGTTAATAAAAAAGCAATGATTATTCTATGTAATAATAAATATGGGTATAGAGAGCAATTCCACAAGTAAGAACGACTATAAAATGGGACTCTACATAATAAAACTACTTTGTTTTCGTATATAATTGTTATTTCCTTGATTATTATAAACTCAAACTTAATGCCTTACACAAGTACTTTATTCTCATAATTTAAATTTGTGTATTATGTGCAGAAAACAAGAAAAGTCACAATAAATGAATTTATCTATATATCGTATCTTAATACTTTGTCCTCACTCTTATCATTTTAATCCTTATGGCCCAAATCAAGTTCCAAGCAACCTCCTTAAGCAAAGGATACTCAGAAAGAATAATATACAATTAAAGATATATTTTTATTTCAAAAATTAAAGTCTATGCCTGTACTTAAAATATTAAGATGAATTCTTTTTCTTGCATCTACTGAATATAAAGATTATTTGCTGTTATTCTATACATGTTAAAAATACAATGTCTAAATTTTCCCAAATAATCAGATTTCATATAGATTTGGAATCCTATTTCCAGAAAGTTGTATTTTTTGTTAGTTTTATTTTCTATATGTCTACAGTTGTTTTTCATGTTTATCCCTTTACTTTCATCAATTCCTGTATTTATTTACAGCCACATATCTTGTATTAAACATTCACTTTTCTGTCATTTAGTTACAAGGAACAAACAAAACTAAATTCCTAACCTTACTGAGTTCTGTGGACTATAGATTATAGTATCTCTGATGATGATAGTAGTTACAGAAGAAAACTTTCAAAAAGGAAAGAAAATAATTAAATAGGGTTAGGAGAGATGGTTTCAATGTTAAATAATGCCATCAGTAGAGAGCATAATGGAAAGAAAGAACAAAAGATTATATTGAGGATATGTACATGGTGAAAGAATTCCAGGCACAGTGTAAAAGTAGGTATAATTTCCTGAGACAGAACATATCTGTCATTTTTCAGGAACAACAAAGAAACAGTGTTTTGGGGGCGGTGGTAGTATGTTAGGGGACGGTCTCTGAGAAATTAGGTCAGAAAGAAAATAGGCAGTCAGAATCCCTCTCTCTTTCACTCTCTCTTTCTGAGTCATAAATATGAAAGTATTGTCTACTTGAATCTTGCCATAAATCATTGCCTTTATTAGTTATTTAGTTTTCCTCTTAGACTTGTATCTGTATTTTTATTTGTGTGACTTTTTTGTCCTCTGTTTAGATCTTCCAAAGAATAATCTTGTTTATTTTTGATCTTCTCATTTGATGATAGTGAGCCTAACCGTTATCTATGATTCCTTTGAGGATCACTTTAGCTCCACCTCCAAGCTTTTGATGCACTATGCTCTTAACATTATGTATTTATGGTAGGTTGTCATTTAATTTTCCTTTTATTCCACATGAATTTCATTTTATTATCAGGCTTATAAATTTACTGATCTTTACACATTTTAGCTATTTTTATAATATCTATATTTTTAATTGTAGTCAGGCAAAATGACCTACATTATTTCTGAATTTTTGGTTGTCAATATTGCCTTTATGTTCATTTTTGGAGAGTTTCAAGCATAGGTTTGAGAACAATGGACATCCTTTCTTTTGGAGGTTTACAGATCAATTATTTTTGTTCCAGGTAGAATAATAGCCCTTAAATGATGTCCGTGTCCTAATTTTTGGAACCCATGAATATGTTACTTTACACGATAAAAGCAGTTATGCAAAAATGATTAAGGTTAAGGACCATGAAATGGTCCCAGCTTTGTTAAGTGAGAGAAATGTGACAAATGAGAACAGTTTGAAAAAGATTTTATTTTGCCAGCCTTGAAGATGGAACACAGGACCCATGAGCCTAGGGTTGTGAGTTTTCTCTAGCAGGTGAGAAAAGCAAGAAAAAAAGATTTGTCCTTGGAGCCTGAAGAAAGAAAGGCAGCCTCACTGACTCCTTGATTTTAGCTTGGTGAGACATGTGTCAAACTCCTGACCAATAAAGCTATTATAATAATAAATTTATATTGATTCCACCACTAGGTTTGTGATAACATATTAGAGTAGCAAAAGAAAATGGATAAAATATCTTTTAAATCAAGCTTGTTGATAAACGTATTTACCTCTTCTATATTATTATTTATTGTTTTCACCCCTGTCTGTCAATTTCTAAAGCTGATTTGACGAATCATTTATCACATTTTCCTTCTATTTCTTTAATTTTCTAATATACGTGTATATATTTCAAAGATATATTGTTAGTTGAATCACAGTTTGAGGCTGATACATATTTTTAACATCTCCCATAAAAAGAAATAAACAATATGACTCCAGCAGTTCTGGTAATATTAAGAAAGCCATTTATTAAGGCAGAGATCATTAGAATAAAAGTAGGACATTGATGTTGAAATATTTTAAACTGATAAAACTTGGTAATACAGTGAATAAGCAGGGCAAGGAGTAAATATTTAAGGCTGAATTCCAGGTTTTTACTGTGAGTGACTAGGAATATGCTGCTCACTCAACTAAGATGTAGATGCTAAAGCAGTTTTGATAGTACAAAAATATAACATTGCAGTGCACCTTTCACTTTTGTAGCTAGAAAGCATCTGAACACTCAGATGTCTGAAGATAAACCAAGTAAGGTGTAAGTCTCCAGTAGCTGGCCTTTGCAAGCTGAAAGGGCCTGGACTAGTCTTGGAACTTCCAGCAAGGAGGGATCAAAGTCCTGGTGGTGACATCATAACCCCAGTGGTAGTAACAGTGGCAGTGTTCTCATGCAATGGCTCCTGTGATGTGATTCTGGCATTACTTCCTGTTACTTAGTCAAAATGAAGTCTTAGAAGCTTAAAGAAAAGACTTGGGCAATGTTTGAACCCATTGACTAGGCAATATTTATTCTATCACATATCCAAGATCGTTTGAATTTTTTTTTTTTCTAAATTAAGCCAGTCAGTTACTGTTCTTTCATATAGCATCCCTATGTGTTATAATCTTCTTTTAAAACTTTAACAATGATTTGTTAAGAAAAATGAAAATAATTTATAAATAACATATACTTTAGAATAGCATACATAGAAATAGGACCATCCCACCATTTTGGGAAGCTGAGGCAGGCAGATCCTGAAGTCAGGAGATCAAGGCCATCTTGGCTAACATGGGGAGACCCTGTCTCTACTAAAAACACAAAAAATTAGCTGGGTGTGGTGGCACGCACCTGTAGTCCCAGCTACTTGGGAGACTGAGGCAGGAGTTAGAGGTTGCAGTGAAGTAGAGGTTGCAGTGAGGCAAGATCATGTCACTGCACTCCAGCTTGGGCGACAGAGACTTCATCTCAAAAAAAAAAAAAAGAAATAAGACCAAAGGCAGACATAGTAACGTCTATTTGCGCATACATGTTTTATTCCAGTTTCCCATGTATGTGAACCATTGTTCAGCTGTAAATTAATCATATTTGGAACTGCATTTTAAGTAAAGATATTTCTAGGTTATATAACCAGGTTTATGTACTTTAAAGTTGTTTAAAAATTTAAAAAATGATAATTAATTTTGACTACTTTGCATTCTGTATGCACAAAAACACGTATAGTCATATTTTGAAATTAAAATAAATGCTTTATTTTAAAATCATATAACTTGTAAAAGTAAAAAGGATATAGGTGGTTTACAAGATAAATAAAACTATTAAGAAAATATGATGAACACTTGGTGTACCAAAAAAAAGTAATTGTAAATATGTTTCTGCATTTTCTTCCATTTTTTTCTATTCATATTCTTTGGTTTAATGTACTTATGATTGTAGGAAACCTTGTTAACTCTTCATACCTAAAATTGTAAAACACTCAATCTTTCCTTAATTGTTACTCTATAGTAATAAATTGCCTTTTTGTTCTAAATTTTTGTATCGTATTATAAATAGTGCTATAATTTTAGATTTTTCATTTATGGTAGGTTACCAAAGTGAAAACTGTAAAGTCTTCGTAGCTTCTTGAAGTCTCTTAATGGTGAGACTACAACATATGGCAGGAAGATAATAAATAAAGAGTCACTTATCTCTGCTCTTAAAAGTTGATTTGGATATTTTTTGGGTGGAAACTCCAAGGTCACATTAATATAGATCATAAGTAATCATCTCCTTCTCCCAAGGACAGCATAAACATAAAGAGTTTGATCACGGCTTAAGACTATCAGTTAGTTTGTCATCAACAAAACTTCCTCAGGAAACCTTCTACAAACCAACTTTGGCAACAGGGGCAGGGATTGAGAATTAATTTTATGTATAAGAAATAATGAAAAAGTTTGATTTCTCTGTATTCAAGTAACTAAATCTATTTGTACATTTGATAAATTCATGTATTTAAAAACCGAATATTGCCCTCTATTCTTAACAGTATTGTATTAATATAAATACAGATCTAAGCATTAAGTATATTAAAAATGAAAAAACAAGATAAATATAATTAAAATTTGATTTTCCTACATTTTTAAACTTTCTATTTTTAATTTTTATGGATACATAATAGCTATACATATTTATAGGGTACTTGTGGGTACATGTGGGTTACATTTCCATACAAGCATATGCTATATAATGATCAAATTAGAATTACTGAAATATTAATCTCCTTAAATGTTTATTATTTTTTTGTATTAAGGCCATTCCAATTATACTTTTCTATTTGTTTTAAATTACACAAAATTATTATGAACTATAGTCATCTTATTGTACTATTGAACACTAGATCTTATTCCTTCTAACCGTATTTTTGTAGCCATTAAGCAACCTTTCTTTATCCCCTCTTCCTACTACTTTTTCCATCCTCTGGTGACCATCATTCTACTCTCTATCTTGAAGGGATCAACCTTTTTAGCTGCCATATATGAATGAGAACATGCATGATTTGTCTTTCTGTGTCTGACTTATGTGGCAAAATATACAGTGGAATATTATTGTCACTAGGAAAATGAAATTCTGTCATTTGTAACATAATGGATGGAACTGGAAGACATTATGGTGAGATAATCCCTTTAACATTTGTGGTCAGTTCAAAGGGTCCTGATATAATTAATACCTCTTGGGTAACTAAAATTTGCCAAAAGAGATCCATTAAAATGTTAAAAGTATTGGTTAATGGGCACAAAAATTAAAAAGATGATTCAAAGAAAAACTTTAAAAATTACTTTTATTGAGACTACAGAAAAGAAATTGGGAAAGCTTTAATAAATGTCTTCAAACAAGATGTAATGCATTACAATTAATAAACCATTGTTTATCTTTAAGCAAGAAAGTCTACACATTAGAGCACAGCTTCATTAGCTTTTACAAATAAAATCATTTCCTAATTTTGAAAATTAGAAAACACTTTATGCTTATTCGACAGAGGTGTTTAAAAATTAATTTGAAGATAGGACCATTTGTAAGTTGCTTATAAGACCCTTCCTTTAAAACAAACACTAATGATCTATGAATATCTTATATATCTTGCCACTGCCAGTTCCTTTCAGCCAAAAACTGCGAGGACCACACTTTTAGTTTAATGAGTTGGGTTTATCCTGGTTGCAGGGAGGCAAAACGTTCACAAAGGGAACAATGAGTAAGGGTAGATTTGCTATAGATTGGGTATTATCAGCAATCAGAGGCAAGCTTGTTATTGGATGTATGGATAGATTTCAGCTACAGAAAAGATAGACTAAATGTAAAGATGTAATGGGTAAATGTGTGAGAGAAATGTTTACCATTTTATGGGTTGCTCAGTGACCTTGTATGAAGTAGGTGTTTTGTGAGATTATTTGTCTAACGGGAGTACAACATCATTTAGCTGCAAGCACCAGATAAATATGTAATAACATTGATGCTTACTTGTGAGTATCAGATTTATTTCCCAGTATAGGGCTGATTTTTTTTCCCTTTCTTTTTCACAATGGTTAGCAG
The DNA here is from genome assembly GCF_001604975.1 of Cebus imitator. Taxonomy (NCBI): domain Eukaryota; kingdom Metazoa; phylum Chordata; class Mammalia; order Primates; family Cebidae; genus Cebus; species Cebus imitator. The sequence continues at coordinate 175,168 of NW_016107677.1, read as the reverse complement.
CAAGTAGCTTAAAAAAAAGATGGTGTATTTTGTTTCTTTCAACAAAACATTTTATGGAGAACAGTGTGATATTTGGTAGCATTGCATATTTTTAAGAAAAATTTATAACTGCTACCTTTGTCATTAGCTAAAATATTAATCAAAATGTATTTCTAAAGCCAATTACAAGTTTTCATTCAAAATTTATAAAAAATAATTTTTGTTGTCTTTTCTTAACTGTGTGGTTACTTTAAAATTGTATTCCCAAAATTCTTCAGTGTCTTATGTGATTTCGTAAGGACCTAGAGAATTTTCCCTAAAGACCCATTAAAAAATTGGGCCAAACTCCTTAAACTGATTTGTTGGTGTACTGGCCTGCATGCAGAGGATTTATGGCTGCATGAAACAAAGCATGGAAAATGTAAAGATTGATTGGGATTAAATAAGAGCGAAAGAGTCAGTTCTTGAGCACATTCCTTGGGAAAATTATTATCAACTCTGTTCTGTGGTGAGACATTACGAAAACCTTAAGAAATATTTATTAAATAAATTTTAAAAACAACTCATCTTTGATTTCAAAACATAGAGAATCATTGTGAAAAGTTTTGTTCCTTAAGTACACGTTATGAGAAGGCAGGGTAAGAAATTTTGCTTTATAAGCAAAACATGAAGCCAAAGTAATTCAATTTAATACCCTGTAATATATTTTATGTGTACTTTTACTTAAAAGCAATGTTTCAGAAACACTGGTTCTATGAGGCAACTGGGTCCAGCCATTTTCAATAGAGCAATAAGGTTTACATGGCTTTTTTTTTTTTTTTTCAAATTTTGAAACTAGAGTTGCAATCTTAATTATATAAGAAGGATTTATTATTTGAATTACTAAGATGCCACATGAGCCTGCACTAAATTAGCTGGAATGACACCCAAATCTTCCTACTTCAACCTGACGGGGACGATATGTCTCTTAAAATTTGTAGATTTACATTAAAAAAAAACCTGACATCTTCAGATTAGTAAGAAATTACGCTTATTAAAGTTTTATTTTGATGTTTGATTCTAAGATAAATTTAATTTTAGTCAAAACCATTAGTCTTGTGTTGTATTGGATTAGTTCCATTTACAGTGGCAATTACATTTGTAACATTTTGGCAATTTTTCTTCAAAATTAGAATTTTAAAATATACATTGGAGTATTTTACCAAAAAAAAATCATGTATTGGTAGGGAATAATTTGATTCTCACTTTAACAGATGCTAAATTTGTCAGATTATTTTCACTATTCAAATACACATTATAAAAATGAATTATAACTATTTTCAAAACAGGCCAAGCCTTTTTATAAGAGATAGAGCCTTAAAATTCTCCTGGTGTTCTGGCCTATTTTACCATTTCACTTTCTTCAGAGCAGCACCGAATGGGCTGTACCTTCTTGGCAGCTTGCCCTGTCAGACTGACATACAAAGCTGGCCACTTAATTCTGAATCTTCTTGTTGATTTAATTGTTCCCTTACATTGGTTATTATCATTGCTGTCCCTGGAATGCTTTTGATGGTGAAGTTACTCAAGTAAAACAAAACAAAACTAGGAGTATTTTCCCAGACTGTGTTCCCCAGAAAGCTGACTCTGAGGCTGAGATTAACGTGCAAGAGGTCAACGAGGAAGCGTTACAGAGCAACACCTATGGAAGGGAAGTGACAGAAGCAAGACTGGTTCAAGGGAGAAGCTGAAGTTTGATGAGATCTCAATGGAGGTTGAGGCTAGGATATTCATTCAGAGTTTTCCCCTGTAAAGAAGGGGGTTGCCTTTGATACCCCCACATTGGCAGGCATTGCTTGCAGCTGCCCTGCTATGAGAATTTGACCTCCTGTAAGGTGGCGCTGAGTTGAGGCAAGCCTCAAAGGTAACAGCACTTCCAGCACTTGGAAAATAAGTTCTTAATTTCTGAAGGGTGTTCTGGGTGGTGCATCATAGAGTAATATCTTGAATACTGTACTATGCATTCATCCTTTATAACTCATTCTGAAAACTTTAATTTTTTCTTTTTCTTGCCTATGACTAAAATTGTTTAACTAAAAGAAAAATATGCTAATCTAATTTTTACAAACTAACTTTTTTGTACAGCCCTTTTTGGATAATAAACGTGAATAACTACATTTTACTGACTTTCCCGCTATGGGGGTTTAGAGTGTGTGTTTATGTATGTGATTTTGCATATTTTTGCATAAAACTACCCTAGAAATAGAATATAATTTCCTCAAAATATGTGGATAAATAAGGTATTTGTGTATCGAGGACATTCCACTTTCCCACTACATCAAACTGTATACAATTTTTGTGCTCAGGATTATAGAAACCTATAGAACTGTAGAAAGCTAAAAATCAGTATTTGTGAGTGATGAACAAAATCCCTGGTAATCATCATTAAACATAAGAAGTAGCACTGGAAAATATGAAAAACTTTGAGATAAACATTTTATAGTTAAATTTTTTAAAACTGCTAAATGTTTTAGGATTGTGTAATGAAAAACCACTTCTATTAATATATAATTTTCAAATCATATATGGCATATTATATAATAATTAGATATTTTATTAATCTCAAAAATAAATAAAAATTGGTCTTTTAAATACACCCTTAGAATTGTTTTTTTTTTTGAGATCGAGTCTCACTCTGTTGCCCAGACTAGAGTACAATGGCTCATTGCAACCTCCACCATCCAGGTTCAAGCAATTTTCCTGCCTCATCCTCCTGAGTAGCTGGGATTACAGGCGCCCCCTGCCATGCTAATTTTGTATTTTTAGTAGAGACTGGGTTTCACTATGTTAGCCAGGCTGGTCTCCAGCTCCTGACTTCCTGATCCACCCACCTAAGCCTCCCAAAGTGCTGGGGTTACAGGTGGGAGCCACTGTGCCAGCCAGAAAAATTTTCAATAGAAATCTTATCTATCATTTTCATGACTGAAAATAATTGTTCTCATTTGCGAAATGAAGGCATTAGTAACAGTCTCATAAGGTTAGTATAAGATTCAATTACATAACACATGCAAAATGTAAAGGGCTTATACTATTCCTAATGCATTGTCACTCTTCACTAAGTATTAATGCTTATTTTTGGTGTTAATGTAAAATCACAGAATTAAAAAAATAGCTAAAATGTATGAAATCATTATGATTCTTTTAATATTTGGGAATAACTTGTAAAGCTCACATCCTCCAAAATTAAAGTGTTAGTCCAAAAAGACATTTAAAAATTCCTGTGTTTACTTCTGTTTGTGGATATGGAAAAATTTCACAAAACTTATATTTTATCCATAATTCACCAATTACATTTTGTATGTCATATATTTGCAGTGTTTTCTGATGTAACTGGATTTATGCTTTCCTTTTCTGTCACTTATTTTTTTTTGCTAAGATCACTTGAAAAGACCAAGGTATCTGTTTGCTAATCAAGTTATAGCTCACTAAAGACATTTTAGAAGATAGAAATATTGTTTTCTAACTATAAGTATCTGAATGAATAAAATAATTGAACACATTCTTTTGGTCATTTCCTTTAGGCATGAGGGGTATGAACAAAGTCTAAGTAAAATAAATTAATTTTATAATGAAAGATGATTATTCAGATTAAAGTGTATGTAGTTTTTAATTGTGTGTCTTTGAATCAGGACATGCAAAATGTCTCTATTTGCTCCCTAAATTGCATATTTTATGCAACCTTCCTTTACTCATAGGCCTCAGCCATGCTGTGCTGTTAGCTAACTTTTAAAAATTGTTTTCCATAGGCCATGGTTCTCCTCATCTTAATGTTTTTGCATCATATGGCATGTTATTAGATTATTTAATTCACATAAGGGTCGCTCTGCAGATTAGATATCCAACATGAAATGTGAGTAGTCTTCAACGTTAGGAAACCAGCTGAGTCAGGTACATTGAAATTTACTTGGAATATGAACGAATAGGTCTGGGACAGGCAATAATGCAAATACATAAATAAAGACTGTCTCCTAATAAGATCGAAGTATAGTTAGATGCTCAGTGCATTTCCCTAAGTAAATAAAAAAGGTACCATGTTATCCAGAAGTTCATGAGAAATGCCTCTGGGAGGGAAGTGGAGGAAAGTGCTTCTTACATATTTGTAGAACATAAACAATTTGAGAAGATATTTGATATCAGTTTGTATCTCAGACAAGGAGAGAATTACTTTTTAGGTTTCATTTTATCTGAGTAAAAATGAATATTTAGGCAAAGAGGGAACTTTAACCTTCAAAACATCATTGTGAGATAGCATGTAATTCTAAATCTTTATGATGTACACATCCTTATATGAAAAACAAAATAATAAATATATTCAGAATAGAACTTCTGATTTGATTATATGTAGGGTGGTTTATCTCAATGTGACTAATTTACTAATGAATTTCTGCCTGTTTCATTACTTCCATTGCTTATCCTTTATATTCCATTCACTAGTCCAATGTTCTGTCTAGTGTAAGCTCATATATAATTAAAAGATTTTGCATTGCTCCTGAAAATCATCAAATATCCTCATATGGACTATAAAGTTAACTTGATTGGGAACTGTTTCTGTCAAATATGTGGATTTGAAAGTAGTAGATAATTTTTCATGGCTGTAAGAGTTGTGGTTTTTTTTTGTTCCTAATTGATTTGTTTTAAAAGCTTTATTTCTGTGAAACTTATCTACCAGCAATGATTAGCACTGAATTGATAATGAAACAGATGGTATTTATGTATTTTTGAGTTGGTCTGTACAGTGGGGGTGGGGAGGGAGAGTGAATGATGATATCAGTCAAATAGAGACAGAAAGAACGAAGGGGGGATTCCTGAAAGATAAAAACGTAAGATATTCTGTTGCAATTTTGCCCTTAGTCCCTTCATTTGCATTTCCATTAGGGCCCAAGATAGCTGTCTTTAAATTATTCCTTTATACTCCTCCTATCACCATCTTTCCCTAGCTTGAGAGGCAAAGCTAGGGTAGATGGGTGTCCATGTATAGAAATGAATTCCACATTAATAGCAAGAGGACATTCTGCCAGCGTGGGTCCTTGTATACCTGTCCCTATTCTTCCTGATGATTAAAAAGTATAAATTTATGCCATGTAAAATTTGATGGTAGGAGGGTTATAACTTAGCTAGTTGTATTGTAAAAAGTTGTGTTTCTTTCGTCTTCCAATATTTCATAGAATTGTGTGCATATTGCTAACACTGTCTTCTCTCAATGGTACAGCAATGCTTCAGATTTGGTCTTAGGTAATTTTATTATATGTCATTAAACAATGTACAGGAAACTATCCTTGGAAAATAATTTTTTTTACATGACATGTATCTGGAATATTTCTTTTCTTATTATTTATTTTTTATTTTACTTTAGGTTCTGGGGTACATGTGCAGGTCATGCAGGGTTGCTGCATAGGTGCACACATAACCAGGTAGTTTTCTCCCTCTATTCCTCCTTCATCTATATTCAGCATTTCTCCTCATGTCATCCCTCCCCACCCTCTTTAACCCCCGCTGTTCCTCCCCCAGCCCTCCCCACTGCCCCCAGCCCCCAGTGTGTGATGCTTCTCTCCCTGAGTCCACGTGTTCTCATTGTTCAACACCCACCTATGAGTGAGAACATGCAGTGTTTGGTTTTCTGTTCTTGTGTCAGTTAGCTGAGAATGATGGTTTCCAGATTCATTCATGTCCCTACAAAAACCACGAACTCATTGTTTTTTATGGCTGCATAGTATTCCACGGTATATATGTGCCACATTTTTCTTGTCCAGTCTATCATCGATGGGCATTTGGGTTAGTTACAGGTCTTTGCTATTGTACACAGGGCTGCAATGAACATATGTGTACATGTGTCTTTATAATAGAACGATTTATAGTCCTTTGGATATATACTCAGCAATGGGATTGCTGGGTCAAACGGAATTTCTATTTCTAGGTCCTTGAGGAATTGCCACACTGTCTTCCACAATGGTTGAACTAATTTACACTCCCACCAACAGTGTAAAAGTGTTCCTATTTCTCCACATCTTCTCCAGCATCTGTTCTCTCCAGATTTTTTAATGATCGCCATTCTAACTGGCATGAGATGGTATCTCAATGTTGTTTTGATTTGCATTTCTCTAATGACCAGTGATGATGAGCATTTTTTCATATATTTGTTGGTCTCATATACGTCTTCTTTTGAAAAGTGTCTGTTCATATCCTTCTCTCACTTTTGAATGGGCTTGTTGTTTTTCTTGCAAATTTGTTTTAGTTATTTGTAGATTCTGGATATTAGCCCTTTGTCAGATGGGTAGATTGCAAAAATTTGTTCCCATTCTGTTGGTTGCCAGTTCACTCTAATGATGGTTTCTTTTGCTGTGCAGAAGCTCTGGAGTTTAATTAGATCCCATTTGTCTATTTTGGCTTTTGTTGCTGATGCTTTTGGTGTTTTAGTCACGAAGGCCTTGCCTGTGCCTATGTCCTTGATGGTTTTGCCTACATTTTCTTCTAGAGATTTTATGGTATTAGGTTTTATGTTTAAATCTTTAATCCATCTGGAGTTAATTTTAGTGTAAGGTGTCAGGAAGGGGTCCAGTTTCTACTTTCTGCACATTGCTAGCCAGTTTCCCCAACACCATTTATTAAACATGGAGTCCTTTCCCTATTGCTTGTTTTTGTCAGGTTTGTCCAAGATCAGATGGTTGTAGATGTGTGGTGTTGCTTCCAAGGCCTCTGTTCCATTCCATTGGTGGTCTATATCTCTGTTTTGGTACCAGTACCATGCTGCTTTGATTACTGTTGCCTTGTAGTACAGTTTGAAGTCTGGCAGTGTGATGCCTCTACCTTTTTTTTTT